>NC_056437.1:17670533-17880533 GCF_018296145.1 Oncorhynchus tshawytscha
TCTCCACTCATCTCTCACCCATGTCTCTCCCCCTCTCTCTCTTTCTCTCTCTCCCTCTTTCCCTGTCTCTCCCCCTCTCTCTCTTTCTCTCTATCCCCCTCTCTTTCTCTGTTGCGTTGCCATCTGCTCTTGATTAATGGGAGTAAGGAGCGGTAATTGAAGCATCTGTTCATCCAACGTGCGTCCTCTGCCCCACACACACACACACACACACACACACACACACACACACACACACACACACACACCTTGCTCCATGTATGGTATGGATCGGATGGACCCTGGTAAGTGTAACTCCTACCTGAATGGTAGGTCCCGCCAGCAGGTAAAGGGAATAGAGATATATCACATAAGGTAGTAAGGGTTCATGGGGTTCTGACAGATCAAAGGGGGAGAAGTGATGGGGGGAGAAGAGATGGGGGCGAAGAGATGGGGGAGAAGAGATGGGGGAGAGAAGAGATGGGGGAGAGAAGAGATGGGGGAGAAGAGATGGGGGAGAGAAGAGATGGGGGAAGAAGAGATGGGGAAGAAGAGATGGGGGAGAAGAGATGGGGAGAAAGAGATGGGGGAGAGAAGAGATGGGGGGAGAGAGAGAGATGGTGGGGAGAAGAGATGGGGGGGAGAAGAGATGGGGAGAGAAGAGATGGTGGGGAGAAGAGATGGGGGGAGAGAGAAGAGATGGGGGAGAAGAGATGGGGGAGAGAAGAGATGGGGAGAAGAGATGGGAGGAGAGAAGAGATTGTGGGGGAGAAGAGATATGGGGAGAGAAGAGATGGGGAGAAGAGATGGGAGGAGAGAAGAGATGGGGGAGAAGAGATATGGGGAGAGAGAAGAGATGGGGGTGAGAAGAGATGGGGGAGAAGAGATGGGGAGAGAAGAGATGGGGGGAGAAGAGATGGGGAGAGAAGAGATGGGGAGAAGAGATGGGGGAGAGAAGAGATGGGGGAGAAGAGATGGGGAGAGAAGAGATGGGGGAGAAGAGATATGGAGGGGAGAAGAGATGGGGGAGAGAAGAGATGGAGAGAAGAGATATGGAGGGGAGAAGAGATGGTGGAGAGAAGAGATATGGGGAGAAGAGATGGGGGAGAAGAGATGGGAGGAGAGAAGAGATGGGGAGAAGAGATGGGGGAGAAAAAGATGGGGGAGAGAGAAGAGATGGGGGTGAGAAGAGATGGGGAGAAGAGATGGGGGAGATATGGGGGAGAAGAGATGGGGAGAGAAGAGATGGGGGAGAGAAGAGATGGGGGAGAAGAGATGGGGGAGAGAAGAGATGGGGGAGAGAGAGAGATGGGGGGGAGAAGAGATGGGGGAGAGAAGAGATGGGGGAGAATAGATATGGAGGGGAGAAGAGATGGGGGAGAGAAGAGATGGGGAGAAGAGATATGGAGGGGAGAAGAGATATGGGGGAAGAGATGGGGGAGAAGAGATATGGAGGGGGAGAAGAGATGGGGGTGGGGGGGAGAAGAGATATGGGGGAGAGAATAGATGGGGGAGATATGGGAGGGGAGATGGGGGAAGAAGATATGGGGGAGAAGAGATGGGAGAGAAGAGATGGGGGAGAAGAGATATGGAGGGGAGAAGAGATGGGGGAGAGAAGAGATATGGAGGGGAAAAGAGATGGGGGAGAGAAAAGATGGGGAGAGAAGAGATGGGGGAGAAGAGATGGGGGGAGAGAAGGGGGGGGAGAGAAGAGATGGGGAGAAGAGATATGGAGGGGAGAAGAGATGGGGAGAGAAGAGATGGGGGAGAAGAGATGGGGAGAAGAGATATGGAGGGGAGAAGAGATGGTGGAGAGAAGAGATATGGGGAGAAGAGATGGGGGAGAGAAGAGATGGGGGAGAAGAGATGGGGAGGAGAAAGAGATGGGGGGGAAAAGAGATGGGGGTGAGAAGAGATGGGGGAGAAGAGATGGGGGAGATATGGGGGAGAGAGAAGAGATGGGGGTGAGAAGAGATGGGGGAGAGAAGAGATGGGGGAGAAGAGATGGGGAGAGAAGAGATGGGGGAGAGAAGAGATGGGGGAGAAGAGATGGGGGGAGAGAGAAGAGATGGGGAGAATAGATATGGAGGGGAGAAGAGATGGGGGAGAGAAGATATATGGAGGGGAGAAGAGATGGGGGAGAGAAGAGATGGGGGAGAAGAGATGGGGAGAGAAGAGATGGGGGAGAGAAGAGATGGGGGAGAAGAGATGGGGGGAGAGAAGAGATGGGGAGAGAGAAGAGATGGGGGAGAAGAGATATGGGGAGAGAGAAGAGATGGGGGTGGGGAAGAAATATGGGGAGAGAAGAGATATGGAGGGGAGAAGAGATGGTGGAGAGAAGAGATATGGGGGAAGAGATGGTGGAGTGAAGAGATATGGAGGGAGAAGAGATATGGGGGAAGAGATGGGGGAGAAGAGATATGGAGGGGGAGAAGAGATGGGGGTGGGGGAGAAGAGATATGGGGGAGAGAGAATAGATGGGGGAGATATGGGAGGGGAGATGGGGGAAGAAGATATGGGGGAGAAGAGATGGGAGAGAAGAGATGGGGAGAGAAGAGATGGGGGAGAAGAGATATGGAGGGAAGAGATGGAGAAGAGATATGGAGGGGAAAAGAGATGGGGGAGAGAAGAGATGGGGAGAGAAGAGATGGGGGAGAAGAGATGGGGGAGGGGAGAGAAGAGATGGGGAGAAGAGATATGGAGGGGAGAAGAGATGGGGGAGAGAAGAGATGGGGAGAGAAGAGATGGAGGGAGAAGAGATGGGGGAGAAGAGAGATGGGGGAGAGAAGAGATGGGGGAGAGAATAGATATGGAGGGGAGAAAGAGATGGGGAGAAGAGAGATGGGAGAGAAGAGATGGGGGAGAGAAGAGATGGGGGGAGAAGAGATGGGGGAGAGAAGAGATGGGGAGAGAAGAGATGGGGGAGGAGAGATGGGGAGAGAAGAGATGGGGGAGAAGAGATGGGGAGAGAAGAGATATGGGGAGAGAGAAGAGATGGGGTGGGGAAGAAATATGGGGAGAGAAGAGATGGGGGGAGAAGAGATGGGGGAGAAGAGATGGGGGGGAGAGAAGAGATGGGGGGAGAGAAGAGATGGGGGAGAAGAGATGGGGGAGAAGAGATATGGAGGGAGAAGAGATGGGGGAGAGAAGAGATGGGGGAAAAAGAAGAAGAGATGGGGGAGAGAAGAGATGGGGAGAGAAGAGATGAGGGGGAGAAGAGAGAAGAGATGGGGAGAGAGAAGAGATGGGGGAGAAGAGATGGTTGGAGAAGAGATGGGGGAGAAGAGAGATGGGGGGAGAGAAGAGATGGGGGGGGAAAGAGATGGGGAGAAGAGATATGGAGGGGAGAAGAGATGGGGGAGAAAGAGATGGGGTGAAGAGAGATGGGGAGAAGAGATGGGGGAGAAGAGATAGGGGGAGAGAAGAGATGGGGGAGAGAAGAGATGGGGGAGAGAAGAGATGGGGAGAAGAGATATGGAGGGAGAAGAGATGGGGAGAGAGAAGAGATGGGGAGAGAAGAGATGGGGGAGAAGAGATGGGGAGAAGAGATTGGGGAGAGAAGAGATGGGGGAGAAGAGATGGGGAGAGAAGAGATAGGGGAGAGAAGAGATGGGGTGGAGAGAAGAGATGGGGGAGAGAGAGATGGGGGAGAAGAGATGGGGAAAGAAGAGATGGGGGAGAAGAGATGGGGGTAGAAGAGATGTGGGAGAGAAGAGATGGGGAGAGAAGAGATGGGGAGAAGAGATGGGGAGAAGAGATGGGGAGAAGAGATGGGGAGAAGAGATATGGAGGGGAGAAGAGATGGGGGAGAAGAGATGGTGGGGAAGAGATGGGGAGAGAAGAGATAGGGGAGAAGAGATGGGGAGAAGAGATGGGGAGAAGAGATATGGAGGGGAGAAGAGATGGGGGGAAGAGATGGGGAGAGAAGAGATAGGGGAGAAGAGATGGTGGGGAAGAGATGGGGAGAGAAGAGATAGGGGAGAAGAGATGGGGAGAGAAGAGATGGGGGAGAGAAGAGAGAGATGGGGGGAGAGAAAAGATGGGGGGAGAAGAGATGGGGGAGAGAAGAGATGGGGGAGAAGAGATGGGGGAGAAGAGATATGGAGGGGAGAAGAGATGGGAGGGAGAAGAGATGGGGGAGAGAAGAGATGGGAGAGAGAAGAGATAGGGGAGAAGAGATGGGGGAGAGAGAAGAGATGGGGGGAGAAGAGATGGGGGAGAAGAGGTATGGGGAGAGAGAAGAGATGGGGGAGAGAAGAGATGGGGAGAATAGATGAGGAGAGAGAAGAGATGGGGGAGAAGAGATAGAGATGGGGGTGGGGAAGAGATATGGGGGGGAAGAGATGGGGGAGAAGAGATGGGGGAGAAGAGATGGGGGAAGAGATGAAGAGATGGGGGAGAAGAGATGGGGGGAGAAGAGATGGGGGAGAAGAGCTGGGGGAGAAGAGATGGGGGAGAGAAGAGATGGGGGGAGAGAGAAGAGATGGGGGGAGAAGAAATGGGGGAGAAGAGATGGGGGAGAGAGAGAGAGATGGGGGAGAAGAGATGGGGAGAGAGAAGAGATGGGGAGAAAGAGATGGGGAGAGAGAAGAGATGAGGGGAGAAGAGATATGGGGAGAGAGAAGAGATGGGGGTGGGGAAGAGATATGGGGGGAAGAGATGGGGGAGAGAAGAGATGGGGGGAGAAGAGATGGGGGAGTCTATACTCAAAGCCCCCCACCAGTACATCGTTATAGTACTGGTGGGGGGCTTTGAGTATAGATTTAGTATAGACTGATGCATACGCACACACAGTCAGTAGCAGTATTCCTGTAGTGCTAATTGCTGATGTTGCTATAATAGTTTTCCTCTTTCTCTCAACAGTATTATTAGAGTTATTATAAATGTGTTCATTTAAATAACCATTGTTTAATTATTTAATTCCTTTTTTTTAATGCAGACAAAAATGGTTTAATACATGTACAATCTATTTGACCAAAAATTGATGAGAGAGCAAAATGAGAGGATCAATAGCTCATGGTCCAGTATATCTATTTCCCTCTCTCTCCCCCCTCTCCTTCTCCCTCCTCTCCTTCTCCCTCTCCTTCTCCCTCTCCTTCTCTCTCTCCTTCTCCCTCTCCTTCTCTCTCTCCTTCTCCCTCTCCTTCTCTCTCTCCTTCTCCCTCTCATTCTCCCTCTCATTCTCCCTCTCCTTCTCTCTCTCCTTCTCTCTCTCCTTCTCCCTCTCCTTCTCTCTCTCCTTCTCCCTCTCCTTCTCTCTCTCTTTCTCTCTCTCCTTCTCTCTCTCCTTCTCCCTCTCCTTCTCTCTCCTTCTCTCTCTCCTTCTCCCTCTCCTTCTCTCTCTCCTTCTTCCTCTCCTTCTCTCTCTCCTTATCCCTCTCTCCTCTCTCCTTCTCCCTCTCCTTGTCTTCTCTCCTTCTCCCTCTCCTTTACTCTCTTTCCTTCTCCCTCTCCTTCTCTTCTCTCCTTCTCCCTCTCCTTTACTCTCTCCTTCTCCCTCTCCTTCCCCCTCTCATTCTCTCTTTCCTTCTCCCTCTCCTTCTCTCTCTCCTTCTCCCTCTCCTTCTCTCTCTCCTTCTCCCTCTCCTTCTCTCTTTCCTTCTCCCTCTCCTTCTCTCTCTCCTCCCTCTCATTCTCTCTCTCTCCTTCTCTCTCCTTCTCCCTCTCCTTCTCTCTCTCCTCCCTCTCCTTCTCTCTCTCCCCCTCTCCTTCTCTCTCTCCTTCTCCCTCTTCTCCCTCTCCTTCTCTTCTCTCCTTCTCCCTCTCCTCTACTCTCTCCTTCTCCCTCTCTCTCCCCCTCTCCTTCTCTCTCTCCTTCTCCCTCTCCTTCTCTCTCTCCTTCTCTCTCTCCTTCTCCCTCTCCTTCTCTCTCTCCTTCTCCCTCTCCTTCTCTCTCTCCTTCTCCCTCTCCTTCTCTCTCTCCTTCTCCCTCTCCTTCTCTCTCTCCTTCTCCCTCTCCTTCTCTCTCTCTTCTCTCCCTCTCTCTCTCTCTCCTTCTCTCTCTCCTTCTCACTCTCCTTCTCTCTCTCCTTCTCCCTCTCCTTCTCTCTCTCCTTCTCCCTCTCCTTCTCTTCTCTCCTTCTCCCTCTCCTTCTCCCTCTCCTTCTCTCTTTCCTTCTCCCTCTCCTTCTCTCTCTCCCTTCTCCCTCTCCTTCTCCCTCTCCTCTCCTTCTCTTTCCTTCTCCCTCTCTC
Source organism: Oncorhynchus tshawytscha (assembly GCF_018296145.1). Classification (NCBI taxonomy): domain Eukaryota; kingdom Metazoa; phylum Chordata; class Actinopteri; order Salmoniformes; family Salmonidae; genus Oncorhynchus; species Oncorhynchus tshawytscha. The sequence goes on from NC_056437.1 coordinate 17,676,705, forward strand.
TTCACTCTCTCCTTCTCCCTCTCCTTCCCCCCTCCTTCTCTCTCTTTCCTTCTCCCTCTCCTTCTCTCTCTCCTTCTCCCTCTCCTTCTCCCTCTCCTTCTCTCTTTCCTTCTCCCTCTCCTTCTCTCTCTCCTTCTCCCTCTCCTTCTCTCTTTCCTTCTCCCTCTCCTTCTCTCTCTCCTTCTCCCTCTCCTTCTCTCTCTCCTTCTCTCTCTCCTTCCTCCCTCTCCTTCTCCCTCTCCTTCTCTCTTTCCTTCTCCCTCTCCTTCTCTCTCTCCTTCTCTCTCTCCTTCTCCCTCTCCTTCACTCTCCTTCTCCCTCTCCTCCCCCCCTCCTTCTCCCTCTCCTTCTCCCTCTCCTTCTCTCTTTCCTTCTCCCTCTCCTTCTCTCTCTCTCTTCTCTCTCTCCTTCTCCCTCTCCTTCACTCTCCTTCTCCCTCTCCCCCCCCCTCCTTCTCCCTCTCCTTCTCCCTCTCTTCCCCCTCTCCTTCTCCCTCTCCCCCCTCCCCCCCCTCCTTCTCCCTCTCCCTCTCTCTCTCCTTCTCCCTCTCCTTCTCCCTCTCTCTCTCCCTCTCCTTCTCTTCTCTCCTTCTCCCTCGACTTCTCCCTATCTCTCCCCCTCTCGTTCTCCCTTTCTCTCCCCCTCTCCTTCCCCTTCTCCTTCTCCCTCTCCTTCTCTCTCCTTCTCCCTCTCCTTCTCTCTCTCCTTCTCCCTCTCTCCCCCTCTCCTTCTCCCTCTCTCTCCCCCTCTCCTTCTCCCCTCCTTATTCCTTTCTCTCCCCCATCTCCTTCCCCCTCTCCTTCCCCTCCCCTTCCCCTTATCCTTCTCTCTCCTTCTCCCTCTCCTTCTCCCTCTCCTTCTCCCTCTCTCTCCCTCTCTCTCCCCCTCTCCTTCTCCCTCTCCTTCTCTCTCTCCTTCTCCCTCTCCTCCCTCTCTCCCCCTGTCCTTCTCCCTCTCTCTCTCCCTCTCCTTCTCCCTCTCTCCCTCCTTCTCCCTCTCCTTCTCCCTCTCCTTCTCCCTCCATCAGGCGTACTTCCGTCAGGGCGTGGCCCTGCAGTACCTTGGTCGCCATGCCGACGCCCTTGCAGCATTTGCCTCTGGTCTGGCGCAGGACCCCAAGAGTCTCCAACTATTGGTGGGCATGGTCGAGGCTGCCATGAAGTCCCCACTACGAGGTGTGCTGTGTGTTTTACTTTTGCTCAGGGTCATAACGCAGTATCTCTACTACTTAAGCTGAAGCTGCATCTTGTGACATCATCCACGCTGAATCAGACGGCTTCACTTGTCTCAGTGAAAATACAGAAACGCAAAGCGTGGCTGTTTTGGAACCTTTCCTAGATTCCATCAGTCTGAATCATCATTCCTTTATTTGACATCATCCCTTATTTTACCCACAATCCATCATTTCTTTATATACCCACAACCCCGGGGATAAGATGTGGGCGTGTCAAAGCCCCAGGGAGAAAAGACAGAGCGATGGCAGAAAGAAAAGAGAGATGGAGGTAGATGGGGGTGTGAGAATTATCGTTTTTGTTCTCACAAAAGAGGAGTCAGTAAAAGAAGAAAGGCAGAAGAGAGACAGAAGATAATGAGGAAGAGAGAATAGCGAGAGAGTGATGGGAGATAATGAGGAAGAGAGAATAGCGAGAGAGTGATGGAAGATAATGAGGGAGAGAATAGCGAGGGAGTGATGGAATATAATGAGGAAGAGAGAATAGCGAGAGAGTAATGGGAGAAAATGAGGAAGAGAGAATAGCGAGAGAGTAATGGGAGATAATGAGGAAGAGAGAATAGCGAGAGAGTAATGGGAGATAATGAGGAAGAGAGAATAGCGAGAGAGTAATGGGAGATACTGAGGAAGAGAGAATAGCGAGAGAGTAATGGGAGATAATGAGGAAGAGAGAATAGCGAGAGAGTAATGGGAGATAATGAGGCAGAGAGAATAGCGAGAGAGTAATGGAAGATAATGAGGAAAAGAGAATAGCGAGAGAGTAATGGGAGATAATGAGGAAGAGAGAATAGTGAGAGAGTAATGGGAGATAATGAGGCAGAGAGAATAGCGAGAGAGTAATGGAACATAATGAGGAAGAGAGAATAGCGAGAGAGTAATGGGAGATAATGAGGAAGAGAGAATATCGAGAGAGTAATGGAAGATAATGAGGAAGAGAGAATAGCGAGAGAGTGATGGAAGATAATGAGGAAGAGAGAATAGCGAGAGAGTGATGGAAGATAATGAGGAAGAGAGAATAGCGAGAGAGTGATGGAAGATAATGAGGAAGAGAGAATAGCGAGAGAGTGACGGAAGATAATGAGGAAGAGAGAATAGCGAGAGAGTGATGGAAGATAATGAGGAAGAGAGAATAGCGAGAGAGTGATGGAAGATAATGAGGAAGAGAGAATAGTGAGAGAGTGATGGAAGAAATAAAATATATACCTTGAGGCTGTTCATTAGCTCCTCCACTGTGTCTTTCCTCCATATGATTAGTTCCCTCCATAGTTGATCTGGGGTGTCACACACACACACATACACACACACACTCACACTATAACTATTACAGTGGTTGTATTTGGTTATTATAAGCTTATTCAACTTTATTTTGACTTTCAGTCAAAGTGTTGTTGTTGACATTCTGTGTGTGTGTCCCATAGACTCTCTAGAACCCACCTACCAGCAGCTGCAGAGGATGAAGCTGGACAAGAGTCCGTTTGTGGTGGTGTGTGTGATTGGTCAGGAGCTGCTGACCGCTGGTTACCATGGAGCCTCGGTTGTGGTTCTGGAGGCAGGGCTAAAGATCGGCACATGCTCTCTGAAGGCAAGGCTGTGTGTGTGTGTGTGTGTGTGTGTGTGTGTGTGTGTGTGTGTGTGTGTGTGTGTGTGTGTGTGTGTGTGTGTGTGTGTGATGATCATTGAGTTTCTTCCCTCTTTCTGAAGCTCCGAGGTTCAGTGTTCTCTGCTCTCAGCTCAGCCTACTGGTCTCTAGGCAACGCAGAGAAGAGCGCAGGATACATGCAGCAAGACCTGGAGGTCGCCAAGACTCTAGGTACACACACACCAGCCCTCACACACACACACACCAGCTCTCACACACACACACACACCAGCCCTCACACACACACACACCAGCTCTCACACACACACACACACCAGCCCGCACACACACGCACTATTGGACGCATACAGATACATACACTAGGTATTAGTGGAGAGAGAGAGAGATGCCGCTGTATGTGTGATTTAAGACTGTGATAACACACTGAGTGGAAGACAAGGCATTTTCTTTGGTAGCTAACACGAGTCATCAGGTCTCAAGCAAGATTACTTATCATGTGAGTTTAGTTCACTGAACCACCTCCACTACGATTAACACCATCTTAAAAAGCCTTATGACCACACCCACCTCATCATGTCTTCCCAGGTGACCAATCAGGCGAGTGCCGGACTCACGGGAACCTAGGGTCCGCCTACTTCTCCAAGGGCAACTACAGGGAGGCTTTAACCAATCACAGACATCAGCTGGTCCTCGCCATGAAACTCAAGGACAGAGAGGTACCTAGTGGTGTGTGTGATTGTTCCATTGTATACTTCTACTCTTTCCCCTTCTTTTATTCAGGAGCCATGCTGTTGTTCTCAGTCAGAGCAATGTGACAATGTAACAGTGTCTGCCCTTGAGCCACACCACCCACTCACTGTTTCTGACTGGAATACAGTGAGAATCACGTCTCGGTGTTATGGTGAAGGAAGAAGTTTAACGTGACACCTTGCAGACCTGACTGTGTGTGAATGTCAGCACAGCTCTATGGTTGTACTGTATTTTCCATGTGCTGTGTGTTCTCATTTCGTTGTGTATGGCTGGCTGGCTGGCTGTCTGGTTGGCTGTCTGGTTGGCTGGCTGGCTGACTGGTTGGTTGGCTGACTGACTGGCTGTCTGACTGGTTGGTTGGCTGGCTGGCTGGCTGATTGGTTGGTTGGCTGGCTGGCTGACTGGTTGGCTGGCTGGCTGTCTGGTTGGCTGTCTGGTTGGCTGGCTGGCTGACTGGTTGGCTGGCTGGCTGACTGGCTGTCTGGTTGGCTGGCTGACTGGTTGGCTGGCTGGCTGACTGGTTGGTTGGCTGGCTGGCTGGCTGGCTGACTGGTTGGTTGGCTGGTTGGCTGACTGGTTGGCTGGCTGGCTGGCTGTCTGGTTGGCTGTCTGGTTGGCTGGCTGGTTGGTTGGCTGTCTGGTTGGCTGTCTGTCTGGTTGGCTGGTTGGCTGTCTGGTTGGCTGACTGGTTGGCTGGCTGGTTTTTGAATATCGACTGTTTGTTTAATATTGTACGAAACATGCCTTTCAGTATGTTAACCTTGTTTATGCGTGTTCTGAATATGTTATGCAATTTGTGTGTGTGTGTGTGTGCAGTCATTTAAAGGCATCCTAGATGTCAAATCAACAAGACACCTGACACCAAGACGAATGTGTGCTTGAAACAGGCCCATTGTAGAGAAAGCAGCGTGTGTGTGTGTGTGTGTGTGTGTGTGTGTGTGTGTGTGTGTGTGTGTGTGTGTGTGTGTGTGTGTGTGTGTGTGTGTGTGTGTGTGTGTGAGTGTGTGTGTGTGTGTGTGTGTGTGTGTGTGTGTGTGTGTGTGTGTGTGTGTGTGTGTGTGTGTGTGTGTGTGTGTGTGTGTGTGTGTGTGTGTGTGTGTGTGTGTGTGTGTGTGTGTGTGTGTGTGTGTGTGTGTGAGAGAGTGTTAAGAGCTTTAGAGCTGAGGACATTGAGGTGTGAGTGAGAGAGGTTTACTACATCTCCTCTCTCCAGTCAACACCACAGGCCCATAGCCTGAGGCAGTTTAAACACACATATCCATATTACACTACACCTCCTCATCCCCCCCACCGGCTTTCCTTTTGTTTAGATTGTGTGTGTCTTTCTAAAACGCGTCATGTGGCTGTCTTAATGTGGGGTGATAGTAGCCTCAATGTTAGAGAGGCAGGCCAGTCACAAGAGGGTAGCCATTTCAAATCCCAGGGCTGACAGGAAGTCTTACAAGAGTTTGTGTGTCTCTAGGCTGCATCCAGTGCACTGAGCAGCCTTGGCCATGTGTACACAGCGATAGCTGACTACCCTAACGCCCTGGCCAGCCATAAACAGTGTGTGCTGTTGGCACAGCAGACGCAATGCCCGCTGTCAGAGGCTCGCCAGCTGGGCAACATGGGAGCTGTCTACACCGCACTGGGAGACTTCACCAATGCTGTGCTGTGTCACCAGCAACACCTGGACATAGCTAAGGTATTTAACTAATGAACATACATACATACATACGTACATACATACATACATACATACATACATACATACATACATACATACATACATACATACATACATACATACATACATACATACATACATACATACATACATACATACATACATACATACATACATACATACATACGTACATACATACATACATAAACTCAGCAAAAAAAGAAATATCCCTTTTTCAGGACCTTGTCTTTCAAAGATAATTCGTAAAAATCCAAATAACTTCACAGATCTTCATTGTAAAGGGTTTAAACACTGTTTCCAATGCTTGTTCAATAAACCATAAACAATTAATGAACATGCACCTGTGGAACGGTCGTGAAGACACTAACAGCTTACAGACGGTAGGCAATTAAGGTCACAGTTATGAAAACTTAGGACACTAAAGAGGCCTTTCTACTGACTCTGAAAAACACAAAAAGAAAGATGCCCAGGGTCCCTGCTCATCTGCGCGAACGTGCCTTAGGCATGCTGCAAGGAGGCATGAGGACTGCAGATGTGGTCAGGGCAATAAATTGCAATGTCCATACTGTGAGACGCCTAAGACAGCGCTACAGGGAGACAGGACGGATAGCTGATCGTCCTCGCAGTGGCAGACCACGTGCAACAACACCTGCACAGGATCGGTACATCCAAACATCACACCTGCGGGACAGGTACAGGATGGCAACAACAACTGCCCGAGTTACACCAGGAACGCACAATCCCTCCATCAGTGCTCAGACTGTCTGCAATAGGCTGAGAGAGGCTGGACTGAGGGCTTGTAGGCCTGTTGTAAGGCAGGTCCTCACCAGACATCACCAGCAACATCACCACCTATGGCACAAACCCACCGTCGCTGGACCAGACAGGACTGGCAAAAAGTGCTCTACACTGACGAGTCGTGGTTTTGTCTCACCAGGGGTGGTGGTCGGATTTCTGTTTATCGTCGAAGGAATGAGTGTTACACCAAGGCCTGTACTCTGGAGCGGGATCGATTTGGAGGTGGAGGGTCTGTCATGGTCTGGGGCGGTGTGTCACAGCATCATCGGACTGAGCTTGTTGTCATTGCAGGCAATCTAAATGCTGTGCGTTACAGGGAAGACATCCTCCTCCCTCATGTGTTATCCTTCCTGCAGGCTCATCCTGACATGACCCTTCACATTGACAATGCCACCAGCCATACTGCTCGTTCTGTGCATGATTTTTTGCAAGACAGGAATGTCAGTGTTCTGCCATGGCCAGCGAAGAGCCCAAATCTCAATCCCATTGAGCACGTCTGGGACCTGTTGAATTGGAGGGTGAGGGCTAGGGCCATTCCCCCCAGAAATGTCTGGGAACTTACAAGTGCCTTGGTGGAAGAGAGGGTAACATCTCATAACAACTGGAAAATCCATGAGGAGGAGATGCACTGCAGTAATTAATGCAGCTGGTGGCCACACCAGATACTGACAGTTACTTTTGATTTTGACCCCCCCCCCTTTGTTCAGGGACACATTATTCTATTGCTGTTAGTCACATGTCTGTGGAACTTGTTCAGTTGTTGAATCTTATGTTCATACAAATATTTACACATCAAATCAAATCAAATCAAATTTTATTTGTCACATACACATGGTTAGCAGATGTTAATGCGAGTGTAGCGAAATGCTTGTGCTTCTAGTTCCGACAATGCAGTAATAACGAGCAAGTAATCTAACTAACAATTCCAAAAAAAAACTACTGTCATACACAGTGTAAGGGGATAAAGAATATGTACATAAGGATATATGAATGAGTGATGGTACAGAGCAGCATAGGCAAGATACAGTAGATGATATCGAGTACAGTATATACATATGAGATAAGTATGTAAACCAAGTGGCATAGTTAAAGTGGCTAGTGATACATGTATTACATAAGGATGCAGTCGATGATATAGAGTACAGTATCAACGTATGCATATGAGATGAACAATGTAGGGTAAGTAACATTATATAAGGTAGCATTGTTTAAAGTGGCTAGTGATATATTTACATCATTTCCCATCAATTCCCATGATTAAAGTGGCTGGAGTAGAGTCAGTGTCATTGACAGTGTGTTGGCAGTAGCCACTCAATGTTAGTGGTGGCTGTTTAACAGTCTGATGGCCTTGAGATAGAAGCTGTTTTTCAGTCTCTCGGTCCCAGCTTTGATGCACCTGTACTGACCTCGCCTTCTGGATGGCAGCGGGGTGAACAGGCAGTGGCTCGGGTGGTTGATGTCCTTGATGATCTTTATGGCCTTCCTGTAGCATCGGGTGGTGTAGGTGTCCTGGAGGGCAGGTAGTTTGCCCCCGGTGATGCGTTGTGCAGACCTCACTACCCTCTGGAGAGCCTTACGGTTGAGGGCGGTGCAGTTGCCATACCAGGCGGTGATACAGCCCGCCAGGATGCTCTCGATTGTGCATCTGTAGAAGTTTGTGAGTGCTTTTGGTGACAAGCCGAATTTCTTCAGCCTCCTGAGGTTGAAGAGGCGCTGCTGCGCCTTCCTCACGATGCTGTCTGTGTGAGTGGACCAATTCAGTTTGTCTGTGATGTGTATGCCGAGGAACTTAAAACTTGCTACCCTCTCCACTACTGTTCCATCGATGTGGATGGGGGGTGTTCCCTCTGCTGTTTCCTGAAGTCCACAATCATCTCCTTAGTTTTGTTGACGTTGAGTGTGAGGTTATTTTCCTGACACCACACTCCGAGGGCCCTCACCTCCTCCCTGTAGGCCGTCTCGTCGTTGTTGGTAATCAAGCCTACCACTGTTGTGTCGTCCGCAAACTTGATGATTGAGTTGGAGGCGTGCATGGCCACGCAGTCGTGGGTGAACAGGGAGTACAGGAGAGGGCTCAGAACGCACCCTTGTGGGGCCCCAGTGTTGAGGATCAGCGGGGAGGAGATGTTGTTGCCTACCCTCACCACCTGGGGGCGGCCCGTCAGGAAGTCCAGTACCCAGTTGCACAGGGCGGGGTCGAGACCCAGGGTCTCGAGCTTGATGACGAGCTTGGAGGGTACTATGGTGTTGAATGCCGAGCTGTAGTCGATGAACAGCATTCTCACATAGGTATTCCTCTTGTCCAGATGGGTTAGGGCAGTGTGCAGTGTGGTTGAGATTGCATCGTCTGTGGACCTATTTGGGCGGTAAGCAAATTGGAGTGGGTCAAGGGTGTCGGGTAGGGTGGAGGTGATATGGTCCTTGACTAGTCTCTCAAAGCACTTCATGATGACGGATGTGAGTGCTACGGGGCGGTAGTCGTTTAGCTCAGTTACCTTAGCTTTCTTGGGAACAGGAACAATGGTGGCCCTCTTGAAGCATGTGGGAACAGCAGACTGGTATAGGGATTGATTGAATATGTCCGTAAACACACCGGCCAGCTGGTCTGCGCATGCTCTGAGGGCGCGGCTGGGGATGCCGTCTGGGCCTGCAGCCTTGCGAGGGTTAACACGTTTAAATGTCTTACTCACTTCGGCTGCAGTGAAGGAGAGACCGCATGTTTCCGTTGCAGGCCGTGTCAGTGGCACTGTATTGTCCTCAAAGCGGGCAAAAAGTTATTTAGTCTGCCTGGGAGCAAGACATCCTGGTCCGTGACTGGGCTGGGTTTCTTCCTGTAGTCCGTGATTGACTGTAGACCCTGCCACATACCTCTTGTGTCTGAGCCGTTGAATTGAGATTCTACTTTGTCTCTGTACTGGCGCTTAGCTTGTTTGATAGCCTTGCGGAGGGAATAGCTGCACTGTTTGTATTCAGTCATGTTACCAGACACCTTGCCCTGATTAAAAGCAGTGGTTCGTGCCTTCAGTTTCACACGAATGCTGCCATCAATCCACGGTTTCTGGTTAGGGAATGTTTTAATCGTTGCTATGGGAACGACATCTTCAACGCACGTTCTAATGAACTCGCACACCGTATCAGCGTATTCGTCAATGTTGTTGTCTGACGCAATACGAAACATCTCCCAGTCCACGTGATGGAAGCAGTCTTGGAGTGTGGAGTCAGCTTGGTCGGACCAGCGTTGGACAGACCTCAGCGTGGGAGCTTCTTGTTTTAGTTTCTGTCTGTAGGCAGGGATCAACAAAATGGAGTCGTGGTCAGCTTTTCCGAAAGGGGGCGGGGCAGGGCCTTATATGCGTCGCGGAAGTTAGAGTAACAATGATCCAGGGTCTTTCCACCCCTGGTTGCGCAATCGATATGCTGATAAAATTTAGGGAGTCTTGTTTTCAGATTAGCCTTGTTAAAATCCCCAGCTACAATGAATGCAGCCTCCAGATAAATCGTTTCCAGTTTGCAGAGAGTTAAATAAAGTTCGTTCAGAGCCATCGATGTGTCTGCTTGGGGGATATATACGGCTGTGATTATAATCGAAGAGAATTCTCTTGGTAGATAATGCGGTCTACATTTGATTGTGAGGAATTCTAAATCAGGTGAACAGAAGGATTTGAGTTCCTGTATGTTTCTTTCATCACACCATGTCACGTTGGCCATAAGACATACGCCCCCGCCCGTCTTCTTACCAGAAAGATGTTTGCTTCTGTCGGCGCGATGCGTGGAGAAACCCGCTGGCTGCACCGCTTCGGATTGCGTCTCTCCAGTTAGCCATGTTTCCGTGAAGCAAAGAACGTTACAGTCTCTGATGTCCCTCTGGAATGCTACCCTTGCTCGGATTTCATCAACCTTGTTGTCAAGAGACTGGACATTGGCAAGAAGAATGCTAGAGAGTGGTGCACGATGTGCCCGTCTCCGGAGTCTGACCAGAAGACCGCTTCGTTTCCCTCTTTTTCTGAGTCGTTTTTTTTTGGGGTCGCTGCATGTGATCCACTCGGTTACACTGGTTGTAAGGCAGAACACAGGATCCGCATCGCGAAAAACATATTCTTGGTCGTACTGATGGTGAGTTGACGCTGATCTTATATTCAGTAGTTCTTCTCGGCTGTATGTAAAGAAACCTAAGATGACCTGGGGTACTAGTGTAAGAAATAACACGTAAAAAAACAAAAAACTGCATAGTTTCCTAGGAACGCGAAGCGAGGCGGCCATCTCTGTCGGCGCCGGAAGTACAGTACAGTTGGGGTCAATTCTATGTCAATTCAGGAAGTGAACTGAATTTCATATATATATATATTTTTTTAATTTTCCATTTCACCTACTATTCATTCTATCCATCCTATCTATTCTCAGTGTTCTGTGTTAAAAGCACTGAAGTAAATCAACGTTAAAGTGATCTAATGTGATCTGTAGACCCTAGGTAATGGGCGTGAGGAGGCGCGGGCGTACAGTAACCTGGGCAGTGCCCACCACAGCCAGAGAGACTTTGACAAGGCTGTGTCCTACCACACCCTGGTGCTGCAGCTGGCTCAGGAGCTGGAGGACAGGACCATACAGATGAGGGCTTACGCCGGCCTGGGACACGCTGCTCGCTGCATGCAGGTAGTAGACACACACACACACACACACACACACACATACACACACAGCTTAACTCCCTGTATGTTCTCCAGGACTTGGAGAGGGCAGGCCAGTACCACCAGCAGCAGCTGGACATAGCAGAGGAGCTGCAGGACAGAGCTGCAAAGGGACGCGCTTCGTCCAACCTGGGTAAGACATGATGACAGCGTCCTACACTCTCTCTCTCTCTCTCAGATATTTATCTTCTCTGTGTTTCCCCCTTGGGACCATAAGGTTGTGAATTGGATAGCGTAACGTAACGATCCTCGTCCTCATCGTCTGAGGAGGAGTAGGAAATATTGGACCAATGCGCAGCGTGGTACGTGTTCATGATGTTTATTTGCCTGAACACTGAAATACAAAATAACAACTTGAATAAACAAAACGAACTAAACAGTCCCGTGTAGAACAAACACTGACACAGAAAAGGCTACCTAAGTATGATTCTCAATCAGAGACAACGAACGACACCTGCCTCTGATTGAGAACCATACCAGGCCAAACACATAACCAAAACATAGAAAAAGGAACATAGACTACCCACCCCAACTCACGAACTGACCATACTAAAACAAAGACATAACAAAAGAACTAAGGTCAGAACGTGACAATACCATCACAGATAAAAGAGCTGTCCCCCAATGGCCTGACCAGTTCAATGCCACATCGACCTGCAGCATTAAGGAGAGAACAAGAGGCCAGGGCTATAGAATGAAGGACAACAGTACAGGCCTCTTTACAGATGGTCCTGGGCACTATAAACATATGTTCTTTGTTTAATATCTACATTCTATGATGCAGCATTGTTTTGTTGAAGGGGTTTGTCCAATTACCCAGAGCTGTGTCCTATCACATGACTCCACTAGCGCCTCTCTGGCCAATCAACACTGATGTTTTATTAACAAGGTTTCGGGTTCTGCGACCATGGCGAAATCTGAGACCAACTGAATCTGACCCCACTGCTGAGTGGACAATAACCTACCTACCTGTGTGTGTGTGTGTGTGTGTGTGTGTGTGTGTGTGTGTGTGTGTGTGTGTGTGTGTGTGTGTGTGTGTGTGTGTGTGTGTGTGTGTGTGTGTTTTACTCTATGCATGTGCAGGACTGCTGTAGAGATCTATTTTTCTTAGTCTCTCTCTCTCTCTAAAAAAAAATACATCACATAATTTGACCATGTGTTATTACTGCCTATTTATATAAAATCTTTCAACTAATAAGGAACAGTTTATAAACGACTTAAATAGTTTTAAATCGTTCACAGTGGTCTAAGGCACTGCATCTCAGTGCTATAGGCGTCACTACAGACACCCTGGTTCGATTCCAGGCTGTATCACAATGGGCCGTGATTGGGAGTCCCATAGGGCGCCGCACAATTGGCCCAGCGTCGCATGGGTTTGGCTGGTGTAGGCCGTCATTGTAAATAAGAATTTGTTCTGAACTAACTTGCCTAGTTAAACAAAGGTTAAATCCATTTTTTTTTTAAAGAAGTGTTATCAGTTTAAAGTGATATTTTATGGAATCCATCTGACAGTTCATTAACAGCTCAAGTAGGTCATTGGCTGAAGGAGTCTAGTAGAACTCCTTAGTGGTTTGTGACTGGGCCACATTACCATGTTAGCAGGCTGAAGCTGGTTGGGGATTTGGTAATGTCTGAAGGCTTGCCCAACACCTAGATAACCTAGGACCGTATCAGCACAAAGTATAGACACACACAAACACACTGACTGTTACACACTGACATCCCAGTGTGCAGAATAGGGGTGCAACTCTCCCTATAAGCTTCCAGTGCTGCCTCAGCCAAACAGACTGTTATAGGATCTCTTGTGACATTACTTCTAATCCGTTAACTGCTGGCTATCTCAGAGCTGCTGCTGGGGAATACCAAAGCCTTATCGCCACTAACATGCCCCCTGGCACCGTCAGGTGTGTATGTGTGTGTGTGTGTGTGTGTGTGTGTGTGTGTGCGTGCACATGTTCTGGGAGGATGCCTGACCCCGGGGGGGGTTAATGTGCACTAGTATTCCTGCAGACTCTGCAGGTTCCTCTGTAATCCTCTTATCTCTGCACCCCTGATGGGGCAGCTCTCCTTTTCCTAATACATACATACATACATACATGAACCCACACACACACACCTGAAAACGCTTACTTGCGCTACATACACCATCATCATCGACATACCTCTTCAATGATAACATAGTCCTCTATTCCAAGAGTGTCAGTGTTTTAGCTGTTGGTTTTCAGGCAGGCTAGTTCAAGTCAGTCCATAGAGCTCAGTGTGAGGTTCTGTCCTTGGTAGAGGAGAAAACATACACTGTCAGTGGGTTATGGGGTTACATTGGGGTTACATGGGATCACATTTCACGCTTACTGAATCAGGCTCTCACTCTGTCACTCACACACACACACACAGACACAGACTAGATAACGTTTAGGACACAACGTTGGCCAACTTTCAGATAGAATTATGTAGAACCATGGCCAGGTGTTTTGAGTAGGGGATGCTAACGGGAAACTTTTTTTAGTGTTTTAGTTTACTACCTTATGCTCATTGAGCGTGGGAATTGCACTCTACAAATGTATTATTCTAATAAAAATCACTCCATGCATCTATCATTGCATTTGCAGACTAACAGTAAGACAGTTCCTGAGTAGTCTAGGTCTAGGTGTGATAACATGCGTCTTGGTGAGAGGTGTAGGAGTCAGGCGCAGGAGAGAGCAGGGATGTCTGAGAAGCGTGTTTAATAATATAGTCCAGCAATACAAAAACGGCACAGACCAAAACCCCAAAAACTACGCTCTCGAATAATCAGAAACTCGTGCAAACGCACGGAGGAACAAACACAGTTCCGACACTTTACATACACGTGCGTAATAGCGAAAAAACAACAAACATCAAATACAATCGAGGGCAATGCACACAAGTCTAATCCTGCACGAATTACGGCAGGTAACAGGTGCCCTATATACCCACAGAAATCAAAGCAACTGAAACCAGGTGTGAAAAGGAACACAGACAAAACAACCAGAAAAAGAAAAAGGGATCGGTAGCGGCTAGTAGACCGGCGACGCCGAGCGTCGAGCGCCGCCCGAACAGGGAGAGGAGTTACCTTCGGTAGAAGTCGTGACAGTACCCCCCCCCCTGACGCGCGGCTCCCGCAGCGCGACGACGCCGGCCTCGAGGATGACCCGGAGGACGAGGCGCAGGGCGATCCGGATGGAGGCGGTGAAACTCCCTTAGCATAGGTGGATCCAGTACGTCCTCCACCGGCACCCAGCATCTCTCCTCCGGACCGTACCCCTCCCAGTCCACGAGGTACTGAAGACCCCCCACCCGACGCCTCGAGTCCAGTATGGACCGAACTGCATACGCCGGCGCCCCCCCGATGTCCAGGGGGGGCGGAGGGACCTCCCGCACCTCATCTTCTTGAAGCGGACCAGCCACCACCGGCCTGAGGAGAGACACATGAAACGAGGGGTTAATACGGTAATACGGGGGGAGCTGTAACCTATAACACACCTCGTTTATTCTCCTCAGGACTTTGAATGGCCCCACAAACCGCGGACCCAGCTTCCGGCAGGGCAGGTGGAGGGGCAGGTTTCGGGTCGAGAGCCAGACCCGGTCCCCGGTGTGTACACCGGGGCCTCGCTGCGGTGGCGGTCGGCACTGGCCTTCTGCCGCCCTTCGGCCCGTTTAAGGTACCCGTGGGCGGCCTCCCAGGTTTCCCTTGAGCGTTTCACCCAATCGTCCACTGCAGGAGCCTCGGTCTGGCTCTGATGCCATGGTACCAGGACCGGCTGATAGCCCAACACACATTGGAAGGGCGACAGGTTCGTAGAGGAGTGGGGGAGTGAGTTCTGGGCCATCTCCGCCCAGGGGATGTACTTCGCCCACTCCCCTGGCCGGTCCTGGCAATACGACCGCAGAAACCTACCCACATCCTGGTTCACTCTTTCCACCTGCCCATTACTCTCGGGGTGAAACCCAGAGGTCAGGCTGACTGAGACCCCCAAACGTTCCATGAACGCCTTCCACACCCTGGACGTGAACTGGGGACCCCGATCAGAAACAATATCCTCAGGCACCCCGTAGTGCCGGGAGATGTGAGTAAACAGGGCCTCCGCCGTCTGTAGGGCCGTAGGGAGACCGGGCAAAGGGAGGAGACGACAGGACTTAGAAAATCGATCCACAACGACCAGGATCATGGTGTTGCCCTGTGACGGTGGCAGATCGGTCAAGAAGTCAACCGACAGGTGTGACCAAGGCCGCTGTGGAACGGGAAGGGGTTGTAACTTCCCTCTGGGCAGGTGCCTAGGAGCCTTGCACTGAGCCTTGCACTGAGCAGGAGGACACATAAACCCTCACATCCTTGGCTAAAGTGGGCCACCAGTACTTCCCACTAAGACATCGCACCGTCCTCCCGATCCCCGGGTGACCAGAGGAGGGGGATGTGTGAGCCCACCAAATTAACCTGTCTCTAACCACCAGCGGAACATACACCCGTCCCTCTGGACACTGTGGTGGAGTGGGCTCAACACCCGATGCTCACTCAATGTCTGCGTCCACCTCCCACCTCACAGGTGCCACTAGACAAGAAGCCGGGAGGATGGGCGCAGGATCAATGGCCCGCTCCTCCGTATCATATAGTCGGGACAGTGCGTCTGCCTTAGTGTTATATTAGATGGTAAACCTAAATCGGGTGAAAAACATGGCCCACCTTGCCTGACGAGGGTTCAGTCTCCTCGCTGCCCGAATGTACTCTAGATTACGGTGGTCAGTCCAGATGAGGAAAGGGTGTTGGGCCCCCTCAAGCCAATGTCTCCACACCTTCAGGGCTCTGACAACAGCTAGCAGCTCCCGATCCCCCACGTCATAGTTTCGCTCCGCCGGGCTGAGCTTCCGAGAATAGAAAGCACAGGGGCGGAGCTTCGGTGGCACACCCGAGCGCTGGGAGAGTACGGCTCCAACCCCAGCCTCGGATGCGTCCACCTCCACTATAAATGCCAAAGAGGGGTCCGGATGCGCCAGCACGGGAGCCGAGGTAAAAAGAGCCTTCAGGCGACCAAAAGCCCTGTCCGCCTCAGCCGACCATCCCAGGCGCGTCGGCCCCCCCTTCAGCAGTGACGTAATGGGCGCAGCCACCTGCCCAAAACCCCGGATAAACCTCCGGTAGTAGTTGGCAAGCCCTAAGAACCGCTGCACCTCCTTTACCGTGGTTGGAGTCGGCCAATTACGCACGGCTGCAATGCGGTCATCCTCCATCACCAACCCCGATGTGGAAATGCGATATCCAAGGAAGGAGACGGCCTGTTGGAAGAACGAGCATTTCTCAGCCTTGATGTACAGGTCATGCTCCAACAGTCGCCCAAGTACCCTGCGCACCAGAGACACATGCGCGGCCCGTGTAGCGGAATAGACCAGAATATCATCGATGTAAACCACCACACCCTGACCGTGCAGGTCCCTGAGAATCTCATCCACAAAAGATTGGAAGACTGCTGGAGCATTCTTCAACCCGTACGGCATGACGAGGTACTCATAATGGCCAGATGTGGTACTAAACGCCGTCTTCCACTCATCTCCCTTCCGGATACGCACCAAGTTATATGCACTCCTGAGATCCAGTTTTGTGAAAAACCGTGCTCCGTGAAATGACTCAATCGCTGTGGCAATGAGAGGTAGCGGGTAACTATACCCCACCGTGATGGAATTTAGACCTCTATAGTCAATGCACGGACGCAGACCACCCTCCTTCTTCTTCACAAAAAAGAAACTCGAGGAGGCAGGTGAGATGGAGGGCCGAATGAACCCCTGCCCCAGAGATTCCGATATGTATGTCTCCATAGCCACCGTCTCCTCCTGTGACAGGGGATACACGTGACTCCTGGGAAGTGCAGCGCCTACCAGGAGATTTATCGCACAATCCCCTCGTCGATGAGGTGGTAATTGGGTCGCCTTCTTTTTACAGAAGGCGATAGCCAAATCGGCATATTCTGAGGGAATGTGCACGGTGGAGACTTGGTCTGGACTCTCCACCATTGTAGCACCGATGGAAACTCCTACACACCTGCCTGAGCACTCCTCCGACCACCCCTGTAGAGCCCTCTGTTGCCACGAAATCCTGGGGTTGTGACGGGCCAACCAGGGGATCCCCAATACCACCGGAAACGCAGGAGAATCAATGAGGAAGAGACTAATTCTCTCCTCATGACCCTCCTGCGTAACCATACCCAGTGGAGCCGTGGCCTCCCTGACTAGCCCTGACCCTAATGGTCGGCTATCTAAGGCGTGCACTGGGAAGGGTTTGTCCAGCTGAATAAGGGGAATCCCTAACCTGTTTGCTAAACCGCGGTCAATAAAATTCCCCGCCGCGCCTGAATCCACTAGCGCCTTATGCCGGGAAAGAGGGGAAAATTCAGGAAAAACAATCCATACATACATGTGACCAACAGGGGGCTCTGGGTGAGCCTGGTGCCGACTCACCTGAGGTGTCCGGGCAGTGCTCGGCCTGGCGTCTCGACTCCCGGGGGACCCCCAGCACCGGTCAGCAGTGTGCCCTCTGCGACCACAGCTGGCACAGGAAAGGCCCCTCCTCCGGTCGCCCTCGCTGAAGCACCTCCCAGCTCCATGGGTGTTGGAGTGGTGGAGCTGGGAGATGGAACTGACAGAGCCCGGTCTGGACGTCCGCGGGTCGCCAGCAAGTTGTCCAACCGAATGGACATGTCAATCAATTGGTCCAAGGACAGGGTGGTGTCTCTACAGGCCAGCTCCCTACGGACGTCCTCACGCAAACTACACCTATAGTGATTGATCAAGGCCCTGTCGTTCCATCCCGCGCCAGCGGCCAAGGTCCGGAACTCTAGAGCAAAGTCCTGAGCACTCCTCCTCTCCTGCCTCAGATGGAACAGCCGTTCACCCGCCGCTCGACCCTCAGGTGGGTGATCGAACATGGCCCGAAAGCGGCGGGTGAACTCTGGGTAGTGGTCCCTCGCCGAGTCAGGATCGTTCCATACCGCGTTGGCCCACTCCAGGGCTTTACCTGCGAGGCAGGAGATGAGGGCGTTCACGCTCTCACCCCCCGAAGGAGTCGGACGAACGGTCGCCAGGTATAGGTCCATCTGGAGTAAGAAGCCCTGGCACCCGGCCGCCGTCCCATCAAACTCCCTCGGGAGGGCGAGTCGAATCCCACTGTGCTCAGGCAATGAAGGAGAGGGTAGTGGTACTGGTTGTGGTGTGGCTGATAACGGTGTGGGAAGGCCACCTCTCTCCCATCTCTCCATCGTCGCCATCACATGATCCATGGCGGTCCCCAGTCGGTGTAACACTGCCGTGTGGTGTTGAACTCGCTCCTCCACGGACCCTGGGAGTGCGTCCGCTCCTGCTGACTCCATAATTATATTGGTGCAGGATTCTGTGATAACATGCGTCTTGGTGAGAGGTGTAGGAGTCAGGCGCAGGAGAGAGCAGGGATGTCTGAGAAGCGTGTTTAATAATATAGTCCAGCAATACAAAAACGGCACAGACCAAAACCCCAAAAACTACGCTCTCGAATAATCAGAAACTCGTGCAAACGCACGGAGGAACAAACACAGTTCCGACACTTTACATACACGTGCGTAATAGCGGAAAAACAACAAACATCAAATACAATCGAGCGCAATGCACACAAGTCTAATCCTGCACGAATTACGGCAGGTAACAGGTGCCCTATATACCCACAGAAATCAAAGCAACTGAAACCAGGTGTGAAAAGGAACACAGACAAAACAACCAGAAAAAGAAAAAGGGATCGGTAGCGGCTAGTAGACCGGCGACGCCGAGCGCCGCCGGAACAGGGAGAGGAGTTACCTTCGGTAGAAGTTGTGACACTAGGAATAGATGCGGGAGGCCTAACGGTAAGATACGGTTCCTAATGTGATGAGTAGTCTAGGAATAGATTAGGGAGGCCTAACAGTAAGATACGGTTCCTAATGTGATGAGTAGTCTAGGTCTAGGAATAGATTAGGGAGGCCTAACAGTAAGATACAGTTCCGAATGTGATGAGTAGTCTAGGTCTAGGAATAGATTAGGGAGGCCTAACAGTAAGATACAGTTCCGAATGTGATGAGTAGTCTAGGTCTAGGAATAGATTAGGGAGGCCTAACAGTAAGATACGGTTCCTAATGTGATGAGTAGTCTAGGTCTAGGAATAGATTAGGGAGGCCTAACAGTAAGATACAGTTCCGAATGTGATGAGTAGTCTAGGTCTAGGAATAGATTAGGGAGGCCTAACAGTAAGATACGGTTCCTAATGTGATGAGTAGTCTAGGAATAGATTAGGGAGGCCTAACAGTAAGATACGGTTCCTAATGTGATGAGTAGTCTAGGTCTAGGAATAGATTCGGGAGGCCTAACAGTAAGATACGGTTCCTAATGTGATGAGTAGTCTAGGTCTAGGAATGGATTCGGGAGGCCTAACAGTAAGATACGGTTCCTAATGTGATGAGTAGTCTAGGTCTAGGAATAGATTCGGGAGGCCTAACAGTAAGATACGGTTCCTAATGTGATGAGTAGTCTAGGTCTAGGAATAGATTCGGGAGGCCTAACAGTAAGATACGGTTCCGAATGTGATGAGTAGTCTAGGAATAGATTAGGGAGGCCTAACAGTAAGATACAGTTCCTAATGTGATGAGTAGTCTAGGTCTAGGAATAGATTAGGGAGGCCTAACAGTAAGATACAGTTCCTAATGTGATGAGTAGTCTAGGAATAGATTAGGGAGGCCTAACAGTAAGATACAGTTCCTAATGTGATGAGTAGTCTAGGAATAGATTCGGTAGGCCTAACAGTAAGATACAGTTCCTAATGTGATGAGTAGTCTAGGTCTAGGAATAGATTAGGGAGGCCTAACAGTAAGATACAGTTCCTAATGTGATGAGTAGTCTAGGAATAGATTAAGGAGGCCTAACAGTAAGATACGGTTCCTAATGTGATGAGTAGTCTAGGAATAGATTAGGGAGGCCTAACAGTAAGATACGGTTCCTAATGTGATGAGTAGTCTAGGTCTAGTAGGAATAGATTCGGGAGGCCTAACAGTAGTAAATGTAGTCTCCTTTAATTTAGCACATGACTGTTTGTTTGTAAAAAATACCGTTCTGGACAAAGCGCTGAGATCTGAGATCCACGCCAGGGGTAAACGTTGCCCTTTTAAAAATGCATTTCATGTAATTCTACATTAGAAACAAATACTGTGTACCATAAAAATTACTGAAATGAACTGAGATCAATAAAAATGGTACAATCTAGGCCTACAGAAAGAGGGGAGACAGATTGTACAATATGAAGTCCATCTATCCTGGTGGAGGAAATTATAGTCCTTCAAAACTCACCCAATAGTAGACTCACCCAATAGTAGACTCACCCAATAGTAGACTCACCCAATAGTAGACTCACCCAATAATAGACTCACCCAATAGTAGACTCACCCAATAATAGACTCACCCAATAGTAGACTCACCCAATAGTAGACTCACCCAATAGTAGACTCACCCAATAATAGACTCACCCAATAATAGACTCACCCAATAGTAGACTCACCCAATAATAGACTCACCCAATAGTAGACTCACCCAATAGTAGACTCACCCAATAGTAGACTCACCCAATAGTAGACTCACCCAATAATAGACTCACCCAATAGTAGACTCACCCAATAATAGACTCACCCAATAGTAGACTCACCCAATAGTAGACTCACCCAATAGTAGACTCACCCAATAATAGACTCACCCAATAATAGACTCACCCAATAGTAGACTCACCCAATAGTAGACTCACCCAATAGTAGACTCACCCAATAGTAGACTCACCCAATAATAGACTCACCCAATAGTAGACTCACCCAATAGTAGACTCACCCAATAGTAGACTCACCCAATAGTAGACTCACCCAATAATAGACTCACCCAATAATAGACTCACCCAATAGTAGACTCACCCAATAGTAGACTCACCCAATAGTAGACTCACCCAATAGTAGACTCACCCAATAGTAGACTCACCCAATAATAGACTCACCCAATAATAGACTCACCCAATAGTAGACTCACCCAATAATAAAGTAAGAGAAGGATGGGATTCTGGGAATATGTGCATTTAACGGCATGGCAGATGCTCTCTGCTGGTCACTCAATATTGGGAAATGATTTTGGTAGCCTAACTACAAACAGATGACAATCTTTTCAACAGTTTGATTTCCAAGCGGTGCTGATTGCCGCTGGAACGCATACAGTTTGACACAGTTGGTGTGCACAAGGCTTAATGCCTCAATCAGACCGACAGTGTGTTTGCATCAATACAGCGTAATAAATTCTGCAGTCAAACTTTTTTCATTATGTAACCCAAAATGTATACTAGATAGGTGTGCAAAAAAAGTTCAACATTCACCTTTTTCTCCTGTATCTGTCATGTCTACACATACAATTTGATGCGTATGTTCCAACGTATGCATCACAGAACACACTGCAACTGCCTCTGCAACGCAGCGTTCCATTGGAAATAAATGTATTTCTGGTGTACCAAAACAAAATGATGCTGTCAGTCTGATCGAGGTGAAAGCCTAGGCTATGTACTGTGCTTATGATTTAAAACCATCCACAGCTATTTGAAAAAATATTCATGACATTTCTATCTGCAACGTAACGTTTGTGTACTGAACATGTCCCAGTTCAGTCCCCTGCCCTGAACACCCACACGTCCCAGTTCAGTCCCCTGCCCTGAACACCCACACGTCCCAGTTCAGTCCCCTGCCCTGAACACCCACATGTCCCAGTTCAGTCCCCTGTCCTGAACACCCACACGTCCCAGTTCAGTCCCCTGCCCTGAACACCCACATGTCCCAGTTCAGTCCCCTGCCCTGAACAACCACACGTCCCAGTTCAGTCCCCTGCCCTGAACACCCACATGTCCCAGTTCAGTCCCCTGCCCTGAACAACCACATGTCCCAGTTCAGTCCCCTGCCCTGAACAACCACATGTCCCAGTTCAGTCCCCTGCCCTGAACACCCACATGTCCCAGTTCAGTCCCCTGCCCTGAACAACCACATGTCCCAGTTCAGTCCCCTGCCCTGAACACCCACATGTCCAGGCTCAGAGAAGAAGTTGAATCATCACCTGCAGCTTCATCTGTTTTTTGGGAGCTACCGCTTCCAAAATACCACACAAGGCACGTTGTTTTACAAATTGTTGTTGTGCTTCTCTCAGGTTTATTCGTTTGTAGTTAGCTAGACAGCTCATTAATAAAATGCCCAATGTGTTTTTGGCGTGCACTGTCCCAGACTGCTCACTCTTGAGCTGAGTTGAGGTCATTAGCTATTTAACTTGTTGTTGTCCTCAGCACCTAGCTAGCTCATTGAAAACATTCTAAAACGTTAAATAGTCCAATGATCATAAACTTACATTACGTGTAAGTGTGTTACAGGGGTCTACTTAGCAAACTTAACTCTGTGATTAGGGTTGTGGGGCATAATTAGGGCAGCGTTGTGTGTAAGCTATTTCATGTGTGAGTCAGGTACGTTTTAATATGTATCCTCTTATAGACGGTCTCTCCCTTTTTAACACACTTGTACAGCACACAACACTGGTTCTTTCTCAGTTCCATCACATTTTCTCTCCAGTTGTCCAGAGAGGATGACAGCCTGTCTCCTCCCCCTGGAGGATGATGACCTGTTATGTCCCATCTGCTGTGAGAACTTTACAGACTACTTTACAGTCAACCTCCACTGCAGCCACAGCTTCTGCAGAATCTGCCTCGAGGACACCTGCGAGACAGGCTCCAACACCCTAAACACACTCCAAAGGCCTACACACTTAGCCTCTACTGCCTTGAGTTTGCATGTGTGGAGTGTGTGCCTGAGCATGCAGGCCACAGTTTCTTTGGAGAAGGCTGATACCCAATAGAGGGAGGAGCACAGGACTCCACTGAAGGCCCTACAGGATAAAATTGAAAATGTACAACCTGCTAAGCACTTTGCCTCTTGTTACATCAGGGCTGTGTTCAGGATGAAAGAAAGTTTCTCCACTCAGAATGCCAAGCTAGCTTAGCCCATCTCATGCTCCATTCCATTTTCAACTGACCCTCTAGCCTACAAACACACACACACACACACACACACACACACACACACACATACTGGATCAGACGGAGAGACATCAGGGCCATGTATTAATGATCCATCTGCTGTCTCGACACCCCCTACCTCTCTCTCTCTCTCTTCCATATGTCTCTCCTCCACCTTTACTCCCTCTCATTCCTCCCTCCCTTGTCCTGTTTGATGCAGATACTCTAACTCTGATACCCCCCCACACACACACACACAAAACACACACACACACACACTCGGACATGGGTGTATTCAGGGATGTGAACGTTGCAGATAGAAATGAACCAACATGATTCACTGTTAGACGTTCTGTCCTCCTGAACGTGCCCAGCGTCTGTGTCAGACAGTTGGCTGTGATCCTAATTGGTCATCCTCATGTCTGATCTCTAATCTCTGCCTAGCCGTCACTCACTTTGGCTCCAATGGACTGCCTCTCTCTCAGGTATAATCCATCAGATGAAGGGGGAGTACGATGCAGCGTTGAAGCTCCACAATGCCCACCTGTGTTTGGTCCAGGAGCTGGGGGACTATGCTGCTCAGGGCAGGGCCTATGGGAACATGGGCAATGCCTTCAACGCTCTGGGGATGTATGACCAGGCTGTGCGCTACCACCGGCAGGAGCTGCACATATCACTAGAGGTGAGGATATACACGTGAACACACATACACATGAACGAACACACACACAGAGAGCTCTGGGGATGTACGACCAGGCTGTACGGTATCATAGGCGTCAGATATCACGAAGGCAGACACACACCTGGTATTGACCTTTCTTTCCTCTCCCAGGTGAATGACCGGCCCTCCCAGGCCTCTACCCATGGTAACCTGGCTGTAGCCTATCAGGCTCTGGGCGCTCACGACCGGGCTCTCCAGCACTACCTGCACCACCTGACCATCGCACGTGAACTACGAGACACACAGAGCACGGCCAGGGCACTAGGTAACAGACAGACAGGTCACGACCAAGGCACTAGGTAACAGACAGACAGGTCACGACCAGGGCACTAGGTAACAGACAGACAGAGCACAACCAGGGCACCAGATAACAGACAGAGCACGACCAGGGCACTAGGTAACAGACAGACAGAGCACGACCAGGGCACTAGGTAACAGACAGACAGAGCACGACCAGGGCACCAGATAACAGACAGACAGAGCACAACCAGGGCACTAGGTAACAGACAGACAGAGCACGACCAGGGCACCAGATAACAGACAGACAGAGCACGACCAGGGCACCAGATAACAGACAGAGCATGACCAGGGCACTAGGTAACATACAGAGCACGTCAAGGGCACTAGGTTACAGACAGACAGAGCACGACCAGGGCACTAGGTAACAGACAGACAGAGCACGACCAGGGCACTAGGTAACAGACAGACAGAGCACGACCAGGGCACTAGGTAACAGACAGAAAGAGCACGGCCAGGGCACTAGGAAACAGACAGACAGAGCACGACAGGGGCACTAGGTAACAGACAGACAGGTCACGACCAGGGCACTAGATAACCGACAGACAGAGCACGACCAGGGCACTAGGTAACAGACAGACAGAGCACGACAGGGGCACTAGGTAACAGACAGACAGGTCACGACCAGGGCACTAGATAACTGACAGACAGAGCACGACCAGGGCACTAGGTAACAGACAGACAGGGCACGACCAGGGCACTAGGTAACAGACAGACAGGTCACGACCAGGGCACTAGGTAACAGACAGACAGAGCAAGACCAGGGCACTAGGTAACAGTCGGACAGAGCACGACCAGGGCACTAGGTAACAGACAGAGCACGACCAGGACACTAGGTGACAGACAGACAGAGCACGACCAGGGCACTAGGTAACAGACAGACAGAGCACGACCAGGGCACTAGGTAACCGACAGACAGAGCACGACCAGGGCACTAGGTAACAGACAGACAGAGCACGACCAGGGCATTAGGTAACAGACAGACAGAGCACGACCAGGGCACTAGGTAACAGACAGACAGAGCACGACCAGGGCACTAGGTAACAGACAGACAGAGCACGACCAGGGCACTAGGTAACAGACAGACAGAGCACGACCAGGGCACTAGGTAACAGACAGACAGAGCACGACCAGGGCACTAGGTAACAGACAGACAGAGCACGACCAGGGCACTAGGTAACAGACCGACAGAGCACGACCAGGGCACTAGGTAACAGACAGACAGAGCACGACCAGGGCACTAGGTAACAGACAGACAGAGCACGACCAGGGCACTAGGTAACAGACAGACAGAGCACGACCAGGGCACTAGGTAACAGACAGACAGAGCACGACCAGGGCACTAGGTAACACAGACGGGGTCAAACCAACAAATGAAGAATTGAAATATACTTTATTGATTCCTAAAGGTAAAGTGTGTGTGTGTGTGTGTAGGTAACCTGGGTAACTTCCACTGCTGTAGAGGGGAGTATGTCCAGGCGGTTCCCTACTACCAGCAGTACCTGACCCTGTCACCCCAGCTACAGGACCTGGAGGAAGAGGGCAAGGTCTGCCACAACCTGGCCTACACACACTACAGCCTGGGACAGTACAGAGAGGCCGTCAGGTAGCAGACACACTCCATCCATCTGTATGTATAATAATAGCTCTTAAAGATTGTCCTGACCTCTCCAACTAAATACAGAAAGTTGTCGACTTTGAAAAGGAAATGAGGAAGGAAACACACCTTTTCTTCTTTCTCCTAACAGGTATTATGAACAGGACCTGGCCCTGGCTAAAGACCTGGGGGATAAGTTGTCCCAGGCTAAAGCCTACTGTAACCTGGGTCTGGCCTACAAAGCCCTGGGGGAATACAACAAGGCTGAGGACTGTCAGAGATATCTGCTGTCCCTGGCTCAGGCTCTCAACAACACACAGGTGCAGATAGTAACTAGCACAACTGGTATTGGTGGAATGGGTCGTTAAGTGGTCAGCATGTGTGCTGGAGGGGACTTGGCAGGGGTGGTGAGATTCTACATTAAAACGATGTGTATGTGCGTGTGTGTCCAGGCTGTGTTCCGTGCCCTGGGGAACCTGGGGGATGTGTGTGTGTGTCGGGTTGACGTGGCCGGGGCGGTGAGGTTCTACCAGCAGCAGCTCACCCTGGCTCAGGAGGTCAAAGGCCACAAAATGGAGGCCGACGCATACTCAGCACTAGGCTCCGCCCACAGGTAGACTCCTAATCCAGTTAGGATTTAAATGTGTATTTTATTTATAAACTTCCCGTATATTTTCAGATAATATTGACTGAGAAGTAATAGTGGTTTTCTCCCTTCTTCCCTCCCCCAGACTCCTCCGTCAGTACGACCTGGCGCTGTCCTTCCACCAGCAGGAGCTGTCTGCCCGCACCGCTCTAGACGACCAACAGGGGCAGTGTGGTGCTCTGGGCCGCCTGGCAGCCGTCCACATGGCCCTGACGGACTACGCCACAGCCTTCCAGTGCTACCAGGCCCAGCTCACCCTGGCACAGGGCCTCAGAGATGCCCGCATGGAGGCACAGGTCCAGGGCAACATGGGCATCGCCAAGATGAACATGGGCGTCCTGGAGGAGGCCATTGGGTATTTTGAGCAGCAGTTGGCCATGCTGGAGCAGCTGAGTGGGGCTGAGTGTGTGCTGGACAGAGGCAGGGCCTACGGGAACCTAGCAGACTGTTATGACTCTCTGGGAGACTTTGAGGAAGCTATAAAGTACAGTGAGATGTTTCTAACCGTGGCTCAGAGTCTCAACCATGTTCAGGACCAGGAGAGAGCCTACAGGGGACTGGGCAACGCACACAGGTAAGGGCTGAGACACTCTCTCTGTCTGTCTCTTTATCTCTCTGTCTGTCTCTTTATCTCTCTGTATGTCTCGTTAGATCTGTCTCTCTTTTACCCCCCCCTCCCTCTCTCTCAATGTTTTCCTCTTCCTTTCTCGCTCACCCTCCTCTGTCTTTATATCTCTCTCTCTCACCCTCCTCTGTCTTTATATCTCTCTCTCTCACCCTCCTCTGTCTTTATATCTCTCTCTCTCACCCTCCTCTGTCTTTATATCTCTCTCTCTCACCCTCCTCTGTCTTTATATCTCTCTCTCTCACCCTCCTCTGTCTTTATATCTCTCTCTCACCCTCCTCTGTCTTTATATCTCTCTCTCACCCTCCTCTGTCTTTATATCTCTCTCTCACCCTCCTCTGTCTTTATATCTCTCTCTCTCACCCTCCTCTGTCTTTATATCTCTCTCTCTCACCCTCCTCTGTCTTTATATCTCTCTCTCTCACCCTCCTCTGTCTTTATATCTCTCTCTCTCACCCTCCTCTGTCTTTATATCTCTCTCTCTCACCCTCCTCTGTCTTTATATCTCTCTCTCTCACCCTCCTCTGTCTTTATATCTCTCTCTCTCACCCTCCTCTGTCTTTATATCTCTCTCTCTCACCCTCCTCTGTCTTTATATCTCTCTCTCTCACCCTCCTCTGTCTTTATATATCTCTCTCTCACCCTCCTCTGTCTTTATACATCTCTCTCTCTCACCCTCCTCTGTCTTTATATCTCTCTCTCTCACCCTCCTCTGTCTTTATATCTCTCTCTCTCACCCTCCTCTGTCTTTATATCTCTCTCTCTCACCCTCCTCTGTCTTTATATCTCTCTCTCTCACCCTCCTCTGTCTTTATATCTCTCTCTCTCACCCTCCTCTGTCTTTATATATCTCTCTCTCACCCTCCTCTGTCTTTATATCTCTCTCTCTCACCCTCCTCTGTCTTTATATCTCTCTCTCCTCTGTCTTTACCCTCCTCCTGTCTTTATATCATCTCTCTCTCACCCTCCTCTGTCTTTATATCTCTCTCTCTCACCCTCCTCTGTCTTTATATCTCTCTCTCTCACCCTCCTCTGTCTTTATATCTCTCTCTCACCCTCCTCTGTCTTTATATCTCTCTCTCTCACCCTCTGTCTTTATATCTCTCTCTCTCACCCTCCTCTGTCTTTATATCTCTCTCTCACCCTCCTCTGTCTTTATATCTCTCTCTCACCCTCTGTCTTTATATCTCTCTCTCACCCTCCTCTGTCTTTATATCTCTCTCTCACCCTCTGTCTTTATATCTCTCTCTCACCCTCCCCTGTCTTTATATCTCTCTCTCTCACCCTCCTCTGTCTTTATATCTCTCTCTCTCACCCTCCTCTGTCTTTATATCTCTCTCTCTCACCCTCTGTCTTTATATCTCTCTCTCTCACCCTCCTCTGTCTTTATATCTCTCTCTCTCACCCTCTGTCTTTATATCTCTCTCTCTCACCCTCCTCCGTCTTTATATCTCTCTCTCTCACCCTCTATCTTTATATCTCTCTCTCTCACCCTCCTCTGTCTTTATATCTCTCTCTCTCACCCTCCTCTGTCTTTATATCTCTCTCTCTCACCCTCTGTCTTTATATCTCTCTCTCTCACCCTCCTCTGTCTTTATATCTCTCTCTCACCCTCTGTCTTTATATCTCTCTCTCACCCTCCTCTGTCTTTATATCTCTCTCTCACCCTCTGTCTTTATATCTCTCTCTCACCCTCCTCTGTCTTTATATCTCTCTCTCACCCTCTGTCTTTATATCTCTCTCTCACCCTCCCCTGTCTTTATATCTCTCTCTCTCACCCTCCTCTCTCTGCTTCTCTGCTGGTCCCTGGTGAGGGAATGACAGAGTGATGATTGGACAAGTCACGTACAGTAGTTAGACAGATAAAGTCACAGCACAGTGTTAGTTTGCAGACACGGCCTCTTTTACATTTCCTCCCCCAAGGATATCACGTATTATATCTCATACTAGCTAAATTAACATGTCCTGTGGTTATTGCCCAATTTGTTTTCTTGTTTGCCTTCTTAAGTTGCCCATATATCTCTCTGGGAAACTAGATGCCTTTTGATGTTTGGATTTTCAGAGCTGAGTGTTTTATGTTGTGACTCATGAAATGCATTTATGTAAATAATTGGTAGGGCTCGTTCTGAATGCAATAGTGACTCATATGCAGCAAGCAGCAGGTCTACATTAGCAACTGTGAAAAGGGAAATGGGGGTAAACAAAAACAACTCCTCTCAGATCTCTAGGTAGTCTCCAGCAGGCTTTGGTGTGTTTTGAGAAGAGACTGGTGGTGGCCCATGAGCTGGGTGGATCAGGAGGCGGATCAGGAGGAGGGGGGAAGGCCCAGGCCTATGGGGAGCTGGGAGACCTACACAGCCAGCTGGGAAATTATGAGCAAGCCCTGTCCTGCCTGGAGCATCAGCTCAACATCGCCTGCACCTCAGGGGTAAGACTTCTACCTCCAATGAATGAATGACAGTCAGGGAAGGAGGGATGACTAACCTTTGGCAGTTACCTGTATTTTAGTAATCTATATGCTATCACTATTTATTCTAAACCTGTTCCTCCCAGGACCGAGCACTAGAGGGCGAAGCGAGCGCGGCGCTGGGTGCAGTGTACCAGCTGATGGGAGAGAACGAGGCAGCTCTGCAGGTTGGTGCTGTTATATTCCCCATGCAGTGTTCTACTGTCTGCCTGTCTGTGTCCATCAATCTCTATTATATTCCCCATGCAGTGTTCTACTGTCTGCCTGTCTGTGTCCATCAATCTCTATTATATTCCCCATGCAGTGTTCTACTGTCTGCCTGTCTGTGTCCATCAATCTCTATTATATTCCCCATGCAGTGTTCTACTGTCTGCCTGTCTGTGTCCATCCATCTCTATTATATTCCCCATGCAGTGTTCTACTGTCTGCCTGTCTGTGTCCATCAATCTCTATTATATTCCCCATGCAGTGTTCTACTGTCTGCCTGTCTGTGTCCATCAATCTCTCTCTCTCTAGTGGCACCAGAGCGCATTAGAGATTGCGGAGGAGACTGGAAGTGGGAGGAGTCAGGGAATGGCCTATGGGAACATGGGACTGACCTATGAGGCGCTGGGAAACTACGAAAAGGCTGTGGACTGTCAGGTAAACACACACTATCACATACACTATCACACTATCACATACACTATCACACTATCACACACACACTGTCTCACACACTATCACACACACTATCCCACTATCACACACACTTTCACACACACTATCCCACTATCACACTATCACACTTTCCCACTATCACACTATCACACACACTATCACACTTTCCCACTATCACACACACTATCACACTATCCCACTATCACACTATCACACACACTATCACACTATCCCACTATCACACTTTCCCACTATCACACTATCACACACACTATCACACTATCCCACTATCACACTATCACACACACTATCACACTATCACACTTTCCCAATATCACACACACTATCCCACTATCACACTATCCCACTATCACACTTTCCCACTATCACACACACTATCACACTGTCCCACTATCACACTATAGTCGTGTTCTGTCATGTAGACGGTTTGAGACTTGACCTTTCTGTCTCTTGTGATGTCATCAGGAGCAGCACCTGAGTGTGGCGGCGCAGAATAATGACCTCACAGCCAAGACACTGGCATATGGCAGCCTGGGGAGGACACACCATGCGCTACAGAACTACACACAGGCTGTCATGTACCTGCAAGAAGGTGAGAGGAGACAGAGACAACGAGAGAGAGAGTGAATGAATGAAGACATGGTTTTTGGAGAAAGAAGAAGGAGAGGGTGATTTAATGATGTTTTGAGACTCCCTCTTTCTCTCACTCTCTCTTCTGTCTCTCTCTCAGGTCTGCGTCTAGCGGAGCAGTGTGGGAGGAGAGAGGAGGAGGCTAAGATCCGTCACCGTCTGGGCCTGTCACTGTGGGCCAGCAGCAACCTGGAAGAGGCCCAGCACCAGGTATCAACATCGTTTCAGAATTGAGCTTCTCTTCAGTCCTGCTGACACATGCTGGTGGACTATGGAACTGCAGTCTCTGATTCTAGAGATTTGAGATTACCTGTATTGAAAATAATAACTAATTGCGTGTATATCGTGATAGGGGTGCGGCATGGATATGTATTCAGGCGTGAATGCGTGTGTGATGTAGCTGTGTATTCTCTTTCTCTCTCTCCAGCTGTACCGAGCGTCTGCGTTGTTTGAGTCGATTCGTCACGAGGCCCAGCTCAGCTCAGACTACAGACTGTCTCTGTTCGACTTGCAGACGTCATCATACCAGGCTCTCCAGAGGGTCCTCGTCAGCCTGGGTAACACTTTTCTTCCTGTTCTATCTCTCTTGTTATCCATCTCCTTCCCTTTCTCTATGTATCTCTCTTCCTTTCACTCTTTCTCTACTTGTTCACTTTCTCTTCTCATCCCTCTGTTCATCCCTTTCTCCTCTCCTACCCAGGTCATTATGACGAGGCCCTAGCAGTGGCAGAGCGGGGTCGGACCCGGGCCTTCGCTGACCTCCTGGTGGAGCGACAGCAAGGTCACCAACCCCTGACCTCTGACCCTTATACCCCGACCCGTGACCCTTACTCCCCGGTAACCATAGAACACATCCTGGATACGGTCAACAGTCAGAAGTCACTGGTGCTGTACTTCTCTCTGGCTGCAGGGTACCTCTACAGCTGGCTACTGGCACCAGGCACAGGTAGGTACATACACACACAGATCTACACGTGTTCACACACACCTCTAATCCCTAACCCTGTGTTGTGTTGTGTGCAGGTATAGTGAAGTTCCATGAGGTGTACCTGGGTGAGGGAGGAGCCGAGCTGCAGGCCGCAGAGATCCAGGGGGGAGGAGTTAGTGGCTGTCAGACTCTGGAGCAGCACATCACTGCAGCTAGAGAGGCTCTGGGAGTTGACACCTACTACAGCAGGTGTGTGTGTTTGTGTGTATGTGTGTCTTGCACTTGCTATGGTCTCTGCTTTATTAAAAGATTGTTTAGTGCTTCACTGAGAGACTGTAGGCTCTCTTTATCACTTGGCTCGGGACCCTGTCCCTCCCTCGCTCCCTCTCTATCTCTGTAGAATGGGATATTCAGAGGTGACATATTTCACCCTTCCAAGTGATAATGGGAGCTCACAGCCTCTCTCTTTCTCACACACACACTCACTGTACACTCACTCACTCACACACACACTCACTCACACACACACTCACTGTACACTCACTCACTCACACACACACTCACTGTACACTTACTCACACACACACTCACTGTACACTTACTCACTCACACACACACTCACTGTACACTCACTCACTCACACACACACTCACTGTACACTCACTCACTCACACACACACTCACTGTACACTCACTCACACACACACTCACTGTACACTCACTCACACACACACTCACTGTACACTCACTCACTCACACACACACTCACTGTACACTCACTCACTCACACACACACTCACTGTACACTCACTCACTCACACACACACTGACTGTACACTCACTCACTCACACACACACTCACTGTACACTCACTCACTCACACACACACTCACTGTACACTCACTCACACACACACTCACTGTACACTCACTCACTCACACACACACTCACTGTACACTCACTCACACACACACTCACTGTACACTCACTCACACACACACTCACTGTACACTTACTCACACACTGTATACTCACTCACACACACACGCACACACACACACACACACGCACACACATGCACACACACAATGCACACTGGTAATCCATCAGTGAAGTGCTTTTAATAAAGTAGAGAGAGAGACTATCACACCTCGGAGAGCAGTAAAGTTGAATACAGCGCTGCAGGCTACTACTGTGTAATGTGTTGTGTCAGCAAATGTTATCTCTCACACATTGTTCTCCTGTCCTCACTGACAACCACTGCAGTTGATTTATTTCACGTTTATTTAACCAGGTACAGTGAGGGAAACATTGTTTTGATCCCCTGCTGATTTTGTACGTTTGCCCACTGACAAAGAAATGATCCATCTATAATTTTAATGGTAGGTTTATTTGAACAGTGAGAGACACAATAACAACAAAAAAATCCAGAAAAACACATGTTGGCCTGTGTCTCCAGGAAAAACATCAGGGACAGACTGATATTCTGCAAAAGGTACAGGGATTGGACTGCTGAAAACTGGGGTAAAGTCATTTTCTCTGATGAATCCCCTTTTTGATTGTTTGGGGCATCAGGAAAAAAGCTTGTCCGGAGAAGACAAGGTGAGCGCTACCATCAGTCCTGTGTCATGCCAACAGTAAAGCATCCTGAGACCATGTGTGGGGTTGCTTCTCAGCCAAGGGAGTGGGCTCACTCACAATTTTGCCTAAGAACACAGCCATGAATAAAGAATGGTACCAACACATCCTCCAAGAGCAACTTCTCCCAACCATCCAGGAACAGTTTGGTGACGAACAGTGCCGTTTCCAGCATGATGGAGCACCTTGCCATAAGGCAAAAGTGATAACTATGTGGCTCGGGGAACAAAACATCGATATTTTGGGTCCATGGCCAGGAAACTCCCCAGACCTTAATCCCATTGAGAACTTGTGGTCAATCCTCAAGAGGTGGGTGGACAAACAAAACCCCACAAATTCTGACAAACTCCAAGCATTGATTATACAAGAATGGGCTGCCATCAGTCAGGATGTGGTCCAGAAGTTAATTGACAGCATGCCAGGGCGGATTGCAGAGGTCTTGAAAAAGAAGGGTCAACACTGCAAATATTGACTCTTTGCATCAACTTCGTGTCATTGTCAATAAAAGCCTTTGACACTTATGAAATGCTTGTAATTATACTTCAGTATTCCATAGTAACATCTGACAAAAATATCTAAAGACACTGAAGCAGCAAACTTTGTGAAAATGAATAGTTGTGTCATTCTCAACTTTTGGCCACGACTGTAGATGTGCAGAAGATGAATGTGCAAGTAGAGATACTGGGGTGCAAAGGAGCAAGATAAATAAATAAATGCATTATGGGGATGAGGTAGTTGGATGGACTATTTTACAGATGGGCTATGTACAGGTGCAGCGATCTGTGAGCTGCTCTGATAGCTGGTACTTAAAGCTAGTGAGGGAGATATGAGTCTCCAGCAGTACTGTTGCCCCAGCCAGCAGCACCTTACTGTGTGTGTGTGTGTGTGTGTGTGTGTGTGTGTGTGTGTGTGTGTGTGTGTGTGTGTGTGTGTGTGTGTGTGTGTGTGTGTGTGTGTGTGTGTGTGTGTGTGTGTGTGTGTGTGTGTACCAGCAGTGAGACGGAGAATGAAGCAGGTGATCTGTTAGAACAACAGCTTGAGGAACGACTGACCTCAGCCAGCGACCCCACTGACTGCCTACACAGTCAGGTGTCCAGAAACAACGTCTTCAGCAGGTGTGTGTTCTGCAGAGAGTTAATGTTGACTCAAATTTTAATTAAAATAAAGTGTGATATTTTATATGGAAAGTGTCATTCTGTATGTTCCTATGCAATATCTACTGGTGTAGACAGCACCAGTTGTTAAACCACAAGCATAATTTATGTATTTCTACAGAAGTGGTCAGAGTTTGTCCAGTCTGGTCAGTTCTACAGTGTCTCCAGTGAGAGAGACCTCCTCCTCTCTACTCTGTAGACCCGCCCCCCTCACCAAACCCCCCCTACGAGCCCTTCACCACCTGCTCATTGCACCTATGGAGGAGGTAAGAGTGTGGGTGTGTTTAACCTAATGACACTAATTTTACCATTTGATAGAGATCGAATTACATCTATCTGTCTACTCATTATTTCACCCCCTCTCTCTGACTCTCTCTCTCTCTGCCTCCCTCTCACTCTCTCTCTGCCTCCCTCTCTCTCTCTCTCACTGCCTCTCTCTCTGCCCCCCTCTCTCTCTCTCTCTCTCTCTCTCTCACTCTCTCTGCCTCCCTCTCTCTCTCGCTGCCTCTCTCTCTCTCTCTCTCTCTCATTGCCTCTCTCTGCCTCCCTCTCTCTCTCGTTGCCTCTCTCTCTCTCTCTCTCTGCCCCTCTGTCTCTCTCTCTCGCTGCCTCCCTCTCTCTCTCTGCCCCTCTCTCTCTCTCTCTCTCACTGCCTCTCTCTCTCTCTCTGCCCCTCTCTCTCTCTCTCTCTGCCTCCCTCTCTCTCTCTCTGCCTCCCTCTCTCTCTCTCTGCCCCTCTCTCTCTCTCTAGGTGCTGATGCCTGGCAGTGGTGCAGTTGGCAGACACAGACAGTTGGTGTTGGTGTTAGAGGGAGAGCTGTACCTGGTTCCCTTCGCTCTGCTCAAAGGTAGCTCTTCTAATGAGTACCTGTATGAGAGGTTCAATCTTCTAGCTGTCCCATCTATAGGGAGCCTGGGGGCTGCAGCCAAGGTGGGTGTATAGCACACACACACACACACACACAGACAGAGAAACACACACAGAGACACTCAAATCCCCCCACACACACACACACACACAGAGACGCACTATACAATACAACAGCACAACCTGCACAATTCAATATACTGATGGCATACAGTATTAACCATTTTTGTCATTGACTGTGTTTGACTGGCTGATCATTTAAACACACTTCCTCCTCTCTGCCCCAGTCCCACCCTCGTCACAGAGCTCCTTTCCTCTACAGCGGTGGGGGTTCTATGACCGCAGTAGTGGGGGCTCCACGCCTGCCCTCCAGGGTGATGGAGCGTTGGCTGTGGGGGCCGCTGCCTTCTGCCCACGACGAGGCCCTCCGCCTGGGGGAACTGCTGGGTTGCCAGCCCCTCACTGGTACACAGGCCACCAAGGTATAAACAAAAAAAGTGTGTGTGTGTGTTTTGCTCCCACTGTGACTTATTGAGACGCACAATCAGACAACATTCTCCTCACTTCTCTTCTCTAGGAGCGTGTGCTAGCAGCCATGAGCCAGGCAGAGTGTGTTCACTTTGCTACTCATGTCTCCTGGAAGCTGGCGGCCCTGGTTCTCTCCCCCAGCCAGGATCCAGGGGTGGGCTCAGAAACACGGCCCAAGGAGAGTGCACCATGTGAGGGATCACTTTTACGCGAGAGTGGGGATGTGGGAGCAAGTACTGAGCTACGGGAGGAGAGGAGTGAGGACGGAGGAAGTGTGTGTGACACAGAGAGTGTGTGTGACGCAGAGAGTGTGTGTGACAGTCCACCGCTACAGGACTTTCTGCTCACTGCGGCCGACATACTGGACCTAAGACTGCCTGTGAAACTGGTGGTTCTGGGGTAGGGACACATATACACACACACACAGACGCTAAATGTTCAATCAAGCCGTTTTAGTTAGTTTAAAACTGTATGTTTAAGTTTATTATCTTGTTATCTCTCCTTTCTCAGGTCGTACCAGGAGTGTGTCAGCAGAGTGACCTCAGACGGTGTGGTGGGGCTGTCCCGTGCCTTCCTGACAGCGGGGGTGCAGTGTGTGTGTGTGTCGCTGTGGCCCGTTCCCATGGCAGCATCCAAGGTGTTCACGCACAGCTTCTACACGGCACTACTGAACGGGACCAAGGCCAGTGCAGCTCTTTCTGAGGCCATGAAGACTCTACAGAGCAGCACACATTTCTCACACCCATCTAACTGGGCGGGTTAGTACACACACACACACCCATCTAACTGGGCGGGTTAGTACACACACACACACCCATCTAACTGGGCGGGTTAGTACACACACACACACCCATCTAACTGGGCGGGTTAGTACACACACACACACCCATCTAACTGGGCGGGTTAGTACACACACACACACCCATCTAACTGGGCGGGTTAGTACACACACACACCCGTCTAACTGAGCGGGTTAGTACACACACACACCCTTCTAACTGGGCGGGTTAGTACACACACACACCCTTCTAACTGGGCGGGTTAGTACACACACACACCCATCTAACTGGGCGGGTTAGTACACACACACACACCCTTCTAACTGGGCGGGTTAGTACACACACCCCCTCTAACTGGGCGGGTTAGTACACACCACACCCATCTAACTGGGCGGGTTAGTACACACACACACCCATCTAACTGGGCGGGTTAGTACACACACACACCCATCTAACTGGGCGGGTTAGTACACACACACACCCATCTAACTGGGCGGGTTAGTACACACACACACCTTCTAACTGGGCGGGTTAGTACACACACACACCCTTCTAACTGGGCGGGTTAGTACACACACACACCCATCTAACTGAGCGGGTTAGTACACACACACACCCTTCTAACTGGGCGGGTTAGTACACACACACACCCGTCTAACAGAGCGGGTTAGTACACACACACACACACCCATTCACACACCCTTCTAACTGGGCGGGTTAGTACACACACACACCCTTCTAACTGGGCGGGTTAGTACACACACACACCCATCTAACTGGGCGGGTTAGTACACACACACACCCATCTAACTGGGCGGGTTAGTACACACACACACCCTTCTAACTGGGCGGGTTAGTACACACACACACCCATCTAACTGGGCGGGTTAGTACACACACACACCCTTCTAACTGGGCGGGTTAGTACACACACACACCCTTCTAACTGGGCGGGTTAGTACACACACACACCCTTCTAACTGGGCGGGTTAGTACACACACACACCCATCTAACTGAGCGGGTTAGTACACACACACCCTTCTAACTGGGCGGGTTAGTACACACACACACCCGTCTAACAGAGCGGGTTAGTACACACACACACACACCCATTCACACACCCTTCTAACTGGGCGGGTTAGTACACACACACACCCTTCTAACTGGGCGGGTTAGTACACACACACACACCCTTCTAACTGGGCGGGTTAGTACACACACACACCCTTCTAACTGGGTGGGTTAGTACACACACACACCCTTCTAACTGGGCGGGTTAGTACACACACACATCCTTCTAACTGGGCGGGTTAGTACACACACACACCCTTCTAACTGGGCGGGTTAGTACACACACACACCCTTCTAATGGGCGGGTTAGTACACACACACACCCTTCTAATTGGGCGGGTTAGTACACACACACACACTTCTAACTGGGCGGGTTAGTACACACACACACACCCTTCTAACTGGGCGGGTTAGTACACACACACACCCTTCTAACTGGGCGGGTTAGTACACACACACACCCTTCTAACTGGGCGGGTTAGTACACACACCCTTCTAACTGGACAGGTTAGTACACACACACACCCTTCTAACTGGGCGGGTTAGTACACACACACACCCTTCTAACTGGACAGGTTAGTACACACACACACCCTTCTAACTGGACGGGTTAGTACACACACACACCCTTCTAACTGGGCGGGTTAGTACACACACACACACACACACACATTCACACACCCTTCTAACTGGACAGGTTGGTACACACACACACCCTTCTAACTGGGCGGGTTAGTACACACACACACCCTTCTAACTGGGCGGGTTAGTACACACACCCTTCTAACTGGACGGGTTAGTACACACACACACCCTTCTAACTGGGCGGGTTAGTACACACACCCTTCTAACTGGACAGGTTAGTATGGTATACACACATACACGCATGATCACACATTACATCAGCTGATGTAAAAAGGGCTTTATAAATACATTTGATTGATTTATTGCCATGATTCACTCCTCTTCCTGTTTCCTCTCAGGCTTCATGTTGATTGGCTGTGATGTGAAGCTGAACAGTCCCTCGTCTCTGATTGGCCAGGCCCTGGCAGAGATCCTCCAATATCCTGAGAGAGCTAGAGATGCCCTGAGAGTTCTACTGCACCTGGTAACAAAAATGCACAACATCACCTGGTCACAAACATGCACAACATCACCTGGTCACAAACATGCACAACATCACCTGGTAACAAACATGCACAACATCACCTGGTCACAAACATGCACAACATCACCTGGTCACAAACATGCACAACATCACCTGGTCACAAACATGCACAACATCACCTGGTAACAAACATGCACAACATCACCTGGTCACAAACATGCACAACATCACCTGGTAACAAACATGCACAACATCACCTGGTCACAAACATGCACAACATTACCTGGTCACAAACATGCACCACATCACCTGGTCACAAACATGCACAACATCACCTGGTCACAAACATGCACAACATCACCTGGTCACAAACATGCACAACATCACCTGGTCACAAACATGCACAACATCACCTGGTCACAAACATGCACAACATCACCTGCTCACAAACATACACAACATCACCTGGTAACAAACATGCATCAAAACATCACCTGGTCACAAACATGCACAACATCACCTGGTCACAAACATGCACAACATCACCTGGTCACAAACATACACAACATCACCTGGTCACAAACATACACAACATCACCTGGTAACAAACATGCACAACATCACCTGGTCACAAACATACACAACATCACCTGGTAACAAACATGCACAATATCACCTGGTCACACAACATTTGCCATATTTCCTATGTCTATTCAAGAGACTTTAAAGAGCCTTGCCAAATAATGTGATTTCTTTCCCTTCATCCCTCAGATTGAGAAGTCTCTCCAGCGTATACAGAGTCATCAGAGTAACGCCATGTACACCTCGCAGCAGAGCGTGGAGAATAAGGTGTGTGTGCTCGGCATCTTTACTTCGGTGAAATGTCTTCAGGTATTTGGTGTTCCTCATTACTTGGTTATTCTGTGTGATCTTAATGAATAAGTGTTTTATATGATCCCAGGTTGGTGGGGTCCCGGGATGGCAGGCCCTGCTGTCAGCTGTGGGGTTCCGGTTAGACTGTTCTGGTACCAGCAGTGGTCTCCCCGCTGCTGTCTTCTTCCCTACGGCTGACCCTGGAGACCGGCTGCAGCTCTGCAGCACCACCCTGCAGTCACTACTCGGTAACCTAGCAATTTAGGAGTGAATCAATCAATTAACCAATCAGACTGTCAGCACAGCACCATACTCTAGATCCAACATGTTAATCAGTCAGTCCATCAATCCTCTCTGTCGTCCAGGTCTGCCTCATGCAGCCTTCCAGGCTCTCTGTAAACTGGTCACTGCTGCTGAGACTGGAGACCAGCTCATCAACAAGGTAGGCCTCAATGCACACTGATTCATTTGCATGCTGTATGCTTTATTTGAATATACCTATGATGAGCCTGGCAATATTTGCATGGGGTCAATATCATCATAACCTGAGTCATTTTTATGGCTGATAAACAGTGGTGGTCCCTGCATGGTGTTCATTAACAAGGCCTGTTGCTTTCTAATGTTCTGTTCCTAACAGTTTAAGTCCTCTCTCGCTCTCTCCCTCTTACCCACCACTTGAAGGCTGTTAAATATATGGTGGGAATGGTAAGTTGTGTGTTGTTGCTTTCTAGCATGAGAAACTCATACTGAGACAAAAAAGGGGAGCAGGGCAGAAATTATAGTGCGATAATATGCTGCGATAACTTACCTCTCCCGGTCTCCAGCTTCACCAGGTATTGTTTCAGCAGCAGTCATGTGACAAGGAGCTGGAGTTCTCATTGGCTCCCATCCAGGTGTCCATTAGTGTCCAGCTGTGGAGACTTCCTGGTTGTCATGAGTTCCTGGCTGCGCTGGGTGAGTCTATCACTGTCCTGAGAGTTGGATATATAATAGCAGAGGTTTTTCCCTTCTCATTTTTAGACCGCCAGTGTGGGTGACCGACTAGGTTTTGAACCCAGGTCTCCTTTATGTCACAAGACTGTGTTAGCCCATTGAGCTAAAGCCTAGACGTTTGGTGTGTGTCATTATTTTCCCTTCTCTGTTTCCCTGCAGGTTTTGACCTGTGTGAGGCAGGACAGGAGGAGGTGCTATTGAAGACTGGTAAACAGGCTAGCAGACGGACCATGCACTTTGCTCTGCAGTCTCTACTAGCACTGTTTGGTAAGAGTCTCCAAGCCCTCTCTCTTAACTCTACATTGTTATGTATGTTAGTTACATAGTCTGGCATCCAGACTTCAAGTCAAACATTCCTATACTTGCATTGTGTTTCACCATTTCATCTTACCTCTGTCTCACCTGTCCATCTTGTCCTCTCTCCCTGCAGACTCTACGGAGCTGCCCAAACGCCTCAGCCTGGACAGCTCTTCCTCTCTTGAGTCTCTCTCCTCCTCCCAGTGTGCCTCCCACTCCCTCCCTCTCTCCCTCCCCCTCAACCTTCCCCAGACTCCCTTCTCTCCTCCACTTGGCGGCACAGACGGTCTCTCCTGTGACGCCATCTCCCTCTACAGCCTCAGCTCACTCACCTCCTCTCTCAGCTTCCTGTCTCGCCCCGAACCCGCAGGAAGTGATGTCATCAGCCAGCGCTCACGGCAACAGGAACTGGAGCGGCACCGCGGAGGAGCGGGGTTATTCGCCTCGCACCGACACACAGGAGGCATGTCGAGAAACAGATTAACAAATCACAGAGGAGGAGGAGGGACAGAGGGGGAGGAACAGGAGGAGTATGAAGGCTTCTCCATCATCAGCAGTGAACCTCTGGGGGGAGGAGGGGGGAGGGAGTGTGACACCTTACCCCTCCCTGGGGGATACAGACACCTTAGAGGAGTGGGGAGGGGAGACGTGGTGGGGAGAGGGTACCCCGTCTCAGTCTCCTCCAAGGGGAGTGTCAGCACTCCCACCTCACCGCTCAAAGTCCCCCTGCCGCCCCTGGCCATACCCCCCAGCCCTAACACACAAGCTAAGTCCCAGGGGTAAGTTGTTGCTTTTTAAATGTTTGCTTCAACTGTTTGCCTCTTGACCTACTTGTCACATCAAATGAACCATCTCTCCCCCCTCTCCTCACCAGCTCTCAGAGCGTGTCTAAAGGTCAGCTGGTCAGTACAGAGGCGGTGCTCTCTGAGTCTGACCAGTCCAGTACAGAGACAGACAGCACCGTCAAGTCCCAGGAAGACAAGCCTCCCCCCACCCCTCTGGACCCCCAGGAGCTGGCCAGCAGGATCCTGTCAGAGACCCAAAGCCACATGCAGGCTGTGGAGAGCCTCCAGAGGGGGAGGACAGGAAGGGCAGGCAACGGAGGAGGGGAGGAAGGGTTAAGGGGACCAGAACGTAGGCCCTCCTGCACCTCAGCCCGTCTGACCCCCGCCGCAGGGGGTTTGGGCTTCCGTTCGTCTGAGACCAGCGCTTTCAGCAGACCCAGTAGTAGAGCCAGCCTACAGGCCCGGGCTTCACCTCTCTCACCACTCTCTTCCCCCCTCTCCACGCCCCTTCTCTCCACAAGGTCCAAACCACCCTCTCGTTCCTCATCCTTACAGAAGATCAGCTCCGGCTACAACAGCCCGACCGTATCCTCCCGCTCTCCCTCCCTCTCTTTCTCTCACCCCAACCCCTCGCCCTCCAGAACCCCAGACCCCCACATCCAGGTGCAGCTCAGACATAAATACCCTAGCTCCCCTTATACCCCCACATCTCACACTCCCCCAATAGCATCTCCATCTCCCCCAGCTCAGGCCACCCTTCCCCAGTCGGAAGCTTCCCATCCTTGGCTGCATCCCCAGTCCTCTCCCTGGCCCCTTCCCCTGCCCTCTCTTTCTCCTCCACAGGTTCCACTTCTGCCCGCTCCAGCCCAGCCGAAACCCCAGACCTGGGCCGGTTGAAACGGGCAGGCCTTGTGGACGAGAGGGTACAGGCCATCCACAACCTGAAGACCTTCTGGTCCAACGCCACCCAGAGGCAGGAGGTTCCCGGCCCAGGCAGGGTGCTCCGAGGTGGTGGGAAGAAGATGAGCACGGTCCAGAAAGATGTCCTGGGGCTCCTTCACCTCTCTCCAAGACATGGATCCACCAACCAGAACCAGGACACTGAAGGGCTCCAGAGCCCTACCAACCCACCTGATGGACACAAGAAGCTGGTTTCAAAACCGCCAGTGGTGCTTCCTCCTCATACTGCTACTGACTCCTTTTTGGGAGGTAGTCCCGGAGCACCCCCACACCCTGTCAGACTGCCCTCGGGGAAAGGCTTCAAGTTCCCCTCGCCTGGGAAGTTCTTCCCCTCCTCTAAATGCTGAGAGGGGTTAGAGACTCTTAATGGTTAGAGATCTGCTCCTGACTCTGAGGCTCTTCTAGTGGATTATGCTAGCTGGGCTGTGTGCTATTAAAGGGACTGAACCTTACACTAGCAAGAAGCCCAAATGGGGACAACCAAAACTGAAGTTCTGATTTGCATTAGTTAAATAGAAAGTGGGAATGGGACACTGTGCAGTGACTGACTGCACCCTAGTGGAAAGGAACGGAATGACAGCAGGGACAGGTCATAAAGGAGAAGAGTTCAATCACCCTGAAGGACAAAGGGGGACAGACTGGACTCTGTATAACTCTGGGTTGAAATCTGCCTGAGATTCCTCACTGACATGTAGTCCCCTTGCCTCCTCCTACACTGTAAAGACACTTTGATACAGGCAGACTCTTAGAATGACTGAAAATACCAATATGGTGTTTCTATTTTTTACCTAAAACGCTCGCTGTTTGCGAAAGTCAATAAAATGCTAAATGGAATTGTTTTAATTCTGAGTTATTTGAATATAATTATTGTGAATTGTTATTACCAAGGTTCGTAACTTATTATCGTTATTATGTTTTGTAAATTAAATCCTGTGCTTTGTAATCAGTATTACGTGTTTTTATATATTAAGAAGCAAACGGTGCACAAAAATAAATAAAAACATTTAATATTTTTATTGAAGTTTTGAAAAGGCACATGAGACAATTTCTTTGTAAAGTAAGTGTTAGTCTGAAAGCATGAAATATATTGCTATTCAATGTTTCAATGTCTTTTTAACACACACTTTGCACCAGTGGACCCTTGTTAAAGATGCACTATGCAGAAATCACTCTGCCATTTCCTGGTTGCTAAAATTCTAATAGTTCTGCTTATTTCAGTTTAGTGTAGAGATGTATAGTGTAGAGAATCATTGTACCATCTAAACTGCTGTGAGATATCTTTTCCATAACCAAAAATATTGTATTTTCAGCTGTTTGAAAATGGTATACAAAACTGAAAGTAAAAGATGGAAAAACAAAATGTTAAACCGGGGAGCATAGAAATAGCGCACATAGAACATATACAGCTTTTTAGACTTGCTTTCGATGAATGACAGATCTATAACTTC
Source organism: Oncorhynchus tshawytscha (assembly GCF_018296145.1). Lineage (NCBI taxonomy): Eukaryota > Metazoa > Chordata > Actinopteri > Salmoniformes > Salmonidae > Oncorhynchus > Oncorhynchus tshawytscha. Next base: position 17,720,627 of record NC_056437.1, read on the forward strand.
TATTTCTATGTGAATTTGGTCGGGTCACCGAAAAGTTACATATTGCAGCTTTAAATATGCATCTCAGTTCTTTCCCAGTAACATAATTGAAATAAAGGTTTACTCTCTTGTCAGCTTGTAATGGTTTATGAAGAGGGATGTTACTGACTGCTGGGACTTTTATCTTCTTGATCAGGACTGAACCCTCAACCATGACATTTTTTTCTAGTGTGATCAACTTTATAGACTATATAATAAGAACTTGAACAAGCTTGCCATATCAGTAAGAGATTGAATGGGATGTATCTGTGATGATACTAGTTGGAGGTGAGAACTTAGCTGATGAAATCCTGGTTCTTTAGAGCAAAATCCACCTACAGATTTTCGTTAGGGAAATTTAATAATTGCATTATCAATATTGAGATAGTGAAATAGGTTTAGAAAAGTACTCTCTACCTGTACTGTCATTTGAAAAGTATATTATTCAGAAAAACGTTCAATTGTTATGGCTCGAACCAGAGCCATATATCACACACATATTACAATCGAACATGTTATTGATCACGAAGAATACCTAAACGTATTCATGGTCCCATCCATATCCATTCTACATACCACCTCGCCTCACTGGTGCAGTTTGCAAGGTGTGCAAGTTCAGACCAATCGACGACTTTCGTGTCGTGGGCGGTAAACAATTTGTTGTTGATCATTTCGGATGACGTCTACAGCCTTGCGCAGCCGCAGCCCGGTAGGAGAAGATGGTGCTTATCAAGGAATAGTGAGTTGAAGTATTTGAAATCTAATTTCGTCGTATATGAATATGCAATTTATTGAGTCGATGTGGCAATACTTTAAAAGAACATTTGTTGTTGTCTCATGTCAGTGTATTTCTGGAAGATGAGAGGAAATTGTGAGCGTTCTGGTCCTGGTGGGTCGGGATGTGGATTCATGATACCGGTGTTTAGGCCTAGACAGCAGCGATAGCTAGCTAGGTTTCTAGCATGCTAGCTTTGAATTAATCTTAATGGAGGAAGCCCGTTAGCTAGCTAGTTAAATATGTCTTTACACCTATACAATGAGAATGGATGTTAACTAGCTAGTTAGCCAACATGGTGCCACAAGTTTAGGTAGGTCTCGTGAGTGACAGATTATCAAGGTTCCGCCACCGCTCGTGTTTAGACAATAATAGATATTGTCAGTGAGATGTTTATGCGCAATGGAAAAGACCATGCAATTCAAATGGCAGGTAATGCGGGACACAAACTACCACGCTAACTAATGTTAGTTAGCTACTGTATCCATGTAAATCGTTCACAAGCGAGTAAGCACGTAAGGTAATTGATCAGGTCGGGTGGCTAACATGCACCATGCATGACACTTAAGCTAATTACTACTAGCTAGCCCGTTATTTTTAGACCGTGTTGTGTTCAGCCTGTCTTTCCTGGCGAAACATGCAACTTGCAGAGGCTTAGCCCCGTCTGACTTCCCGGGTTTCCCTGCCTGGTTTGTTCTTAATTTAACAGCTCAGGCTTGTTACTTCAGCTGCAGCGGTTTTCATGGCAACCAAATATAGCTAGCTTCCAACCTTAAGCACAATGCCAATAGATCCCCCATCCACCCTGTATTGCTCAATGCTGTTTCCAAAATGTTAATATGTGTATCTTTAGCTGCCCAAGACATTCCTGACCTGTTGGTCAAGAGTGCAATGACTGTCCAAGTGTGTCATCCAGATTTGATTTAGGGCTGTCTATAATTAAATTGCTTCATACCCCTACAGACCCAGGCTCAAGTTGTGTGTGTGCTGTAGTGTTGCTCAGGGTGGCACAGGACACATCCCCTATCAGTTGTCAAGACAACTAAAGCGTGCCTATTTCCTCTGAGGTTTATGGGTGGGGACAGAACAGTCAGCTGGTTTATCTGATACTCCCTCAGGTGACACAGGAGTGACACCACTGGGGACATGACTAAAAGATCAATACATCTATTTGCATTTTCCAAAGTTCTTCCATGCAGCCTGCTCTGTGCTTTCCCATAATCATGTTTTATCACGATATCTGCGGGAATTCAGTTACCATAGCTAGGGCTTGTAATTGCTCTAATATCTAGAACCAGTATGTTGTATTGCAGTGGGCACAGTAGTTTGTGTTTCATCAATTGACCTGGTGTGTAAAGCACAGCACACTATCCGAGTAAATTTAACATGTCTCTTTATCACTGAAATGTCAACCTGGAGAGTGTTACTCTGCTGGACTCGACTAACTTTGAATAACCTCTGAATTTTGTAGAGGATTGAGATTGACTCTCACCTATGACAGAATCGTGCTTGGATTCTGTTTGTTTTTGAGAAATAAAAAGTTACATCATGGTTTGACTACTTTCGATAAGGGTTTGGTTGGGGGTTGGCCAGACAGGACTAGCTTACCCTACATGGATTTGGAATATGAAGTTAAGAGAATGATTTTGAGAGGATAAGTTGTGCTCGTCTCTTATGGCCCAGAACGAGGCTTGTTCATATTGTTGTTCTTAGAGAGCATGGCAGCGGGCCTGTCTCTGTTTAATGAGTGCTATCTTTTTAGACTTAGTCTAGTCTTAGCCATTTTGACAAATATAATTAAGTCTTGGTCGCTTTTTATTATTCGAATAATGATGTAGTCTAGTTATTGTCAAAATGACACAGTGGGCTGTTTTAGTCAATGAAATGTCCTTTAATTTTAGTCATCACATTTTTGCATCATTAACCTATAGTAAACATAAAACACTGACTTCCATGTCTACAAACAGCATTGTTCTACCAACATGCAGAAAAGTATAACATCCTATTGCATGATTCTCTTCAAAAAGCCAAATGGGTAGAAGAACACCCCTTGACAGGGCTCCAGATTAACATTTTCCCCCGGTGGCATTGGTGCCACTAACTTTTACAGCTGGTGGCACCCGCACATGATTTGATCGCACAAATGTTTTTCAGGCGGCAACACACAATAGAAAAAAATTGTAATCTCCTTGTAAATTCATTCACAGTGCATTAGACTGTAATATACTACTGAGATGGTAGGCTATTCAAGAAATACGTCCGAGCAGGAATGCATGATTCAAGATATTTTGATGTGCTAGCTAATCCAGTGATTGTCATGAATTGTGGGTTGACAATTAGGCTATTGTTGTTATATTTTACTGTTAAAATAGAGCACCAGAATTTTCTGAGTTTTGTTGTTCAACAGAGATGAATTTACCTACATCTTTGGGTGCGTTCGGAAATTGCCTCCAGTGTGTCAGTGCGCTCTGATTGTAAATTCAGAGCATTGTCAGGTTCTGTTAGGAAATTCAGAGCATTTTGAGTGTTCAGAGCACACACTGGACGCTCTGGCAGAGAAGTAGGGTTGATCCGAGCGTTCTGACCTCAACCGCAGTCAAGCATTTAAGCTAACTGGCTAAAGTTAGTTAGCTTGCTAGCTATTTGCAGACACAAATGAGAGAAGACCTCACTCTAACCATTTTACTTGCACTAGCAGAGCAGGTTAGGCTGCTCATGTTATCTAGAGCGTTAGAGACTGTACCTGTGCTGCTGGCAACAATTTAAATATGTTTTTTTCGCCAAGGTTCACTGACACCGGCAACATTCAACAGGTGTTGTGCGTTCGTAAATTCATCAGTCATTCTGCACTCTGGCACACTTAAATGAGTGCTCCAAAATTGGAGTAGATAGCCAGAGTGAATTTGCGAACACACCTTTTTATGTGTACTAATATCAAAGGCTAATTGAGCTCAATTTTAAGAGATGATTAAAAAATATACCCACACAAAGCTGAGAACAACAGTAGTTGCTTCCAAAGTTATGCATTTCCCACAATTGGATTTTGAAATGTTATATAATCAGAATCCTTTTTTCTCTCTCCCAGAGTGGACATTGAGGGAGAGAGAGAGGGGCTTGCTCATCACAGCAGCAGTCCCCAGCGACTGGACATACACTTTCAATTAAAGAATAGTGAGGATAATGCACTTTACTGTTTGATCAAATCATGGTTATAGCTGCCAAACATGATGTTTTGAAACTATTAAGTGAGGACCATGTAATGAATGTTTAGCTGGTATTGATGCGACCAATTCAATATTTTACTCCCACAGCCAAGTCAAAGGGTCGCAAAAATGAAATAAGTCGTCTGTGTCTGCCGCTTGACATATTCTAACTATATTGTAATCAAAGTTCTGTCATAAGCAGTGGTATGTTAGTGATACACCTATATAACATTTTTGGCCGATATGAATATCCGATATTTTCCTTGCCCAAATAAAACGATACCGATAACTGATATTTAAAAAATTTGCCTCCTTTTTAAGCATTCTAGTACAGTTAAATAGTTAAAACACACATGGATGCAGCGGTCTAAGGCACAGCATCTCAGTGCAAGAGGCGTCATTACAGTCCCTGGTTCGATTCCAGGCTGTATCACATCCGGCTGTGATTGGGAGTCCCATAGGGCAGGGCACAATTGGCCCAGCGTCGTCCGGGTTCGGCCAGTGTAGGTTGTCATTGTAAATAAGAATTTGTTCTTAACTGACTTTCCTAGTTAAATAAAGGTTACACACACAAACCACACTGACCAAAAAGTTATTTGTTGGCATTTACGTGTGTCCCCCATTAACAGTAAAACATAATCAATTTGTTCAGTCGTTTCATTCTCAACCAGGATTTATATGGAACGCTGTTTGGCTCTTTGCGTGTCAAATTATAAAACAATGACCAGTAGATAAGCTTGTTGACCTATCAGGACCTGAATATGACTACGTCACATAATAATTTAACGCGTTGATTAATTTTTTACGTAGTTATTACACATTGATTACACTATCACTCGTATTTCATATGTCACAACGATTCATCGATACCTATGCTATGATGCTGGTAAAGTTGTCTCACGCACTTAGTGCTGGTCATTAAAAAAAACCTAGTTCATGGATGCAAACAATGTTCTTCCCCAAAAACATAGCAAAACAACATAATCAGTTTCAGTAGCTATAGTTAGCTAGCTAACTAAATATATAGCTAGGTGTCATCATCCAAAATAACCCTAATGTATAAGAGTTTTTATTTGATTAATGGTGGTCGGACCCATCTATGTGAAGCTAGCCACAATATGGATTAGCCACAATGGTGGACTTTGCGGTTACCCTTCAAAATAAAAGCATGGCATAATTCTACTAAATTCAGCAAAAAAAGAAAAGTCCCTTTTTCAGGACCCTGTCTTTCAAAGGAAATTTGTAAAAATCCAAATTACTTCACAGATCTTCATTGTAAAGGGTTTAAACACTGTTTCCCATGCTTGTTCAATGAACCATAAACAATGAATGAACATGCGACCTGTGGAACAGTCGTTAAGACACTAACAGTGTACAGACGGTAGACTATTAAGGTCAAAGTTATGAAAACTTAGGACACTAAAGAGGCCTTTCTACTGACTGAAAAACACCAAAAGAAAGATGCCCAGGGTCCCTGCTCATCTGCATGAACGTGCCTTAGGCATGCTGCAAGGAGGCATGAGGACTGCAGATGTGGCCAGGGCAATAAATTGCAATGTCCGTACTGTGAGACACCCTAAGACGGCGCTATAGGAAGACAGGGCGGACAGCTGATCGTCCTCGCAGTGACAGACCACGTGTAACAACACCTGCACAGGATCGGTACATCCTGACATCACACCTGCGGGACAGGTACAGGAAGGCAACAACAACTGCCCGAGTTACACCAGGAACGCACAATATCTCCATCAATGCTCAGACTGTCCGCAATAGGCTGAGAGAGGCTGGACTGAGGGCTTGTAGGCCTGTTGTAAGGCAGGTCCTCACCAGACATCACCGGCAACAATGTCGCCTATGGGTACAGACCCACCGTCGGTGGACCAGACCGGAATGGCAAAAAGTGCTCTTCACTGACGAGTTGCGGTTTTGTCTCACCAGGGGTGGTGGTCGGATTCACGTTTATCATCGACGGAATTAGCGTTACACCGAGGCCTGTACTCTGGAGCGGGATCGATTTGGATGTGGAGGGTCCGTCATGGTCTGGGGCGGTGTGTCACAGCATCATTGGACAGAGCTTGTTCTCATTGCAGGCAATCTCAACGCTGTGCGTTACAGGGAAGACATCCTCCCTCATGTGGTACCCTTTCTGCAGGTTCATCCTGACATGCTCAATGGGATTGAGATCCGGGCTCTTCACTGGCCATGGCAGAACACTGACGTTCCTGTCTTGCAGAAAATCACATACAGAACGAGCAGTATGGCTGGTGGCATTGTCATGCTGAAGGATCATGTCAGGATGAGCCTGCAGGAAGGGTACCACATGAGGGAGGAGGATGTCTTCCCTGTAACGCACAGCGTTGAGATTGACAACAATGTTTGGAGGAAAGAGGGGGATGCTTGCAAGCCGAAGAACACCATCCCAGCTAAGAAGCAGGGGGTGGCAGCATCATGTTGTGGGGGTGCTTTGCTGCAGGAGGGACTGGTGCACTTCACAAAATAGATGGCATCATGAGGCAGGAAAATTATGTGAATATATTGAAGCAACATCTCAAGACATCAGTCAGGAAGTTAAAGCTTGGTCGCAAATGGGCCTTCCAAATGGACAATGACCCCAAGCATACTTCCAAAGTTGTGGCAAAATGGCTTAAGGACAACAAAGTCAAGGTATTGGAGTGGCCATCACAAAGCCCTGACCTCAACACTATAGAACATTTGTGGGCAGAACTGAAAAAGCGTGTGTGAGCAAGGAGGCCTATAAACCTGACTCAGTTACACCAGCTCTGTCAGGAGGAATGGGCCAAAATTCACCCAACTTATTGTGGGAAGCTTGTGGAAGGCTACCCAAAACATTTGACCCAAGTTAAACAATTTAAAGGCAATGCTACCAAATACTAATTGAGTGTGTGTAAACTTCTGACCCCCTGGGAATGTGATGAAAAATAAAAGCTGAAAGTCATTGTCTACTATTATTCTGACATTTCACATTCTTAAAATAAAGTGGTGATCCTAACTGACCAAAGACAGGGGATTTTTACTAGGATTAAATGTCAGGAATTGAGATGTCATAAATGTCAAAAAACTGAGTTGAAATGTATTTGGCGAAGGTGTATGTAAACTTCCGACTTCAACGGTATATGCTGCCCCCGTGTTTACATGTGGGGGAAGCTGCTATAAGAGGTGAGGTAAATGGAGGAAGCAGCTATTGGCCTAGGTAATACAGTTGGGTGATATAGCTAGGATGTAAACTATTCCCGAAAGGCTTGAACATTTGAAAAGAACTGTGTAGGCCCATCTCTTCAACCCCATGAACAAGCACCCAAATAAAATGTTCAACTGAAGTCAACTGTGTGGAGAAATTGTCAGTTCATTGGAGCTCCTCCTTAATAGAATGTGTTCAGCTCAGTGGTCTAGATGATGAACAGACAAGTCTCACTATGTGCGGGGTTACTGGAGGTCACTCCTGGCTCTGGTTGAACTCAGCCAAGTCAGGCTGAGGTGTGCAGGTGGACATTGTCTTGACTATACCGTTAAAATGTTTTTATCATTAAAACAGAAATGAGCTGTTTGATTTTAAGCCATAAGGTTAGCAGTGTGGTTAAGGTTAGATGTTATGACTTTGTGGCCAGGCCAGCTAGTTACCACCCTGCAGGGCTGCCTCCAGGCCAAGATTCCTCCCAATAAATGCCAACCTGCCTGTGGCATGAGTTGTGGTGTTCTGCAAGGGAATGGTTTCTGGTCTCTTTGTGTGACACTGGTAGAACGTTTATTTCTTCTGTTTGCTGATGTGTTTTTTTACTCTCTCACAGCCGCGTGATCCTACCGATCTCTGTGCAAGAGGTGAGTAACACGATGTCAATACCCACGTACACACCACCCCATTTTTTGTTGTTGCTAGTTTCCTGCTTTCATGCAAGTCTGTACATGTATGAAAGCAGGTCATAAATGCTGTTTGCCTTGATATTACCTTCTTCTGAGAGGCTATTTGTCTTTCTCTCCACTGCATTCCATTTACCCTTATTTCTCGGGGTCATGCTGCCGTCAGTGTTTTAACTCCAGCCTTGAGAGATGTGATGTTCTCCTGCAGCATGGGATGTAACAGCAGCAGCCCATAAAGGTTTTAGTGCACTACTCAGTGTGACAGCTGTAACGTCATCAGCCTGGTGGGGACAATTTATCCTGACAGTAAAGGCTATTTACCCAAAGAGTCAGGCTCTACTAACTGAAGGAGACAATTCAATCACCTAACTTCCATGTAAAGATGTCAGGGCAGCAGGTGTCGCAGCAGTTAAGAGAGTTTGGTAAATAAACTAAAGGTTGTTGGTTCAAATCCCAGAGTGAACTAGGTTAAAAATCTGTCTATGTTCCCTTGAGCAAGGCACTTAACCCTAATTGGTCCTGTAAGTCACTCTGGAGAAGTGTCTGCTAAATGTCTAAAATGTGTGGTTGTAATTCCAACTACTATAGTTGTTAAATGTATTAATGATATGGAGTAAGTTGGCCTTTATTGATCCCCAGGCAGAGTTGTAGATGCTCGTGTAAAATTCCATTAGTCTAGCTGTTCGCCTTCCCCGTTACCTCTAGAATTAGCCCAGGGTATCAAACAAAGCATTAGATTTATAGTGTTGCAAATTAATTTCAGCCACCAGCAATTCACACCTAGGTGTTAAGCATACCTCTGACCTTTGTGTGTTTTAGACTCTAGCGAAACAGTAGCTCTGTGACTGGGATTGACCCCAGCCTGTAGAACAGCAGGTCAGACCTCATAAGATGCTGCAGAATGCTTTCTCTCTTCCTTTCTCCCTCTCTCTCCCTTGGAATCAATTCCAATCAAGCCAGATACATTGCAGCCACTGACCCACGGTTCCAGTTTATCTGAGAACCTCCATTCGTCATCTCTTGTCCCTTTAAGTGGAACTCTGTGTTAGTGATGCACCGATATGACAATTTTGGCCGATACTGATATACAATATTTTCCTTTCCCCCAAAAAATGATACCGATATTTACAATTTTAGCAGCCTTTTAAGCATTCTAGTACAGTTAAATAGTTAACACGCACACATGGACACAGCGGTCTAAGACACTGCATCTCAGTGCAAGAGGTGTCACTACAGTCCCTGGTTCGAATCCAGGCTGTATCACATCTAGCCGTGATTGGGAGTCCCATAGGGCTGTGCACAATTGGCCCAGCGTCGTCCGGGTTTGGCCCGGGGTAGGCCGTTGTTGTAAATAAGAATGAATTCTTAACTGACTTGCCTAGTTAAATACAGGTTACACACACACACACACACACACACACACACACACACACACACACACACCCCACACTGGCCAAAAAGTTATTTTGCTGGCAATTACGCATGTCCCCTTTACCAGTAAAACATAATCAAAACCTATTTCTTTCACTAACTTGCTGTGCTGTTTCGGTGTTAATTTCTTATGTCACAACGATTCATCGATACGTATGCTATGGTGCTGGTAAAGTTGTCTAGCGCACCTACAGTGCTGGTCATAAAAAAATGCCAGCTAGCTCATGGATAAAAAAAATTCTTCCCCAAAAACCTAGCAAAACGACATCTGTTTCAGTAACTATAGTTAGCTAGCTAACTATATAGCTAGGTGTCATCTAAAATAACTCTAATTTATAAGACAGTTCTTAGTTGATTAATGGTGGTCGGACCCATCTATGTGAAGCTAGCCACAATAAGGATTAGCCACAATAGAGGACTTTGCGGTTAGCCTTCAAAATAAAAGTATGTCATTGACAGTGATGCAAATTAATACAAATAGTAGAATTATGCCATAATTGAATAGATCGTGCTAAACGAGGTTGGGATGTTGTTTGTATAAAATCAACAAAATACATTGTGTTAGTTTGACAAAATTCAGTTGAAATCACACTGGATATATTATACTTTAGACTTGCATTGAGGCATACTTATTTCACTGTACAGCCTTACCTATAGATTGTGGATAAATGGAATGGGATATCCGTCTACTCAGTGATACCCAGAGACCATTAGCGTCGTAGCTCTTATTGCAGGACTCTGAAACAACTGTGAATTGAGCAACATCTATTGTTAACCTATGTGTATTGAATACTATTCCCGAGGAAAAACAATACTGTGTGAATGTTTTAGTCTGATAACTCTGAGGAGGACGTTGGGGAAAAATATCTTTGGTATTGAGTAGACTGATACCCCATTTCATTGATCCCCAATCCTTAGGTAAAACTGTATAGTGCAATATGAATGTCAATACACACAATAGGCTGACTGGGGAGGGGATTTCACTCACAGTCCCTCAAAAGAGCTACACCGCTAATATTGCATAAACTGCATAAACTCTTAACAGTTGTGTTCTGTGGGTGTCACCGAGTAGATTGATACCCCATTTCATTGCTTCACATTCCAGCCTTGTTTAACATTATCTAGTCTAAATATGGCATGATTCCACCCCTTTGTATCACTTTCAAAGAGGTACCTTTATTTTGAAGGCAAAATGCAAATTCCACTATTGCGCCTAATCCTTATTGTGGCGAGCTTCACAACACATAACCCAGTCCGGTCAAGCCTCACTACCCAGATGAAGCTAACTGACTGCTTATAACGTTAGCTTTGGGCAACAGGGTTAAGTAGCAGGCTAGCTATTTATTTTCATGAACTGAAGTTCAATTTCAACAGGTGAACAACAAGTGGCAACCTAGCTAATACTTACTCACAAGGATTCCTAAATCATTGCTAAGAATAATGAAATTGACTGCAGTTTCTACTGGTCATTGTTTTCAGTCTAGTTGTATTGGTGCTAGCTAGGTACCAAGCTAAAGCTAGCCAGCTAATCCAGAAGTTGCGGTCGAACAAACAATGCTTTATTACCATCGTTCGTGGCTGGTGTTTGCTTGTTTGCAGACTTTTTGTACAGCTTTGACAGTGCTACTTATAGTAGTGGTGGTGCTTGGCTTGTGCATGCAAATTCAGAACACACAACATTCTATAATTGTAGTGTGTTATTTGACGTATCTTTTTTGACACGCAAAGACCCAACCGGCGTTCCATAGTATGTCATGAAGCTAATAGCAGTGACGCTATTACTGTGTAACTCCGGTAGGGCAACGTGAACCGGTGCTCGACCAGTCAGCGAAAGCCAACATCACCCACGACAGAGAACGGTTGATTGTCAAGGGCAATGAATTCCATTATCTTGGAGGTAATGGATTTCACCTTTGTGTTAGGAATGAAACTAGGCATAGGGCCGATACAGATTTTGGCATTTTTAGCTAATATCGGCCGATTCCAATATGTTCACCGATATATCGTGCATCCCTACCGTGTGTGTTTGTGTGTCTTGTTTAAAGAAAAACAGGATGGATGGGGGGTCAGAATTGGTCCGGTGACTGTATTGGACCTCTCTCTATGGCACTGTTAATGTTCTCTCGATCTCGCTCTCCCCCAAACAATTCACAGATTTGTGTTGTCCTGCTCCTAGCCCATAAAGTCACAACCTCCGTCCTGATGATATGTTTAGTGTAACCTTTATTTAACTAGGCAGGTCAGTTAAGAACAAAGTATTATTTACAATGACTGCCTACACCAGCCAAACCCAGATGACGCTGGGCAAATTGTGCGCCGCCCTATGGGACGCCCAATCACGGCCAGTTGTAATACAGCCTGGATTCGAGCCATGGTGACTGTAGTGACACCTCTAGCACTGAGATGCAGTGCCTTAGACCACTGCACCGCTTGAGAGCCCATTTAGAGAGTTCATGTGTGTGAAATTCCATTAGCTGTCCGTATCCCAAGTCACTAACACTTAATTTGGCTGCTCATTAACCATATAAACATAACATCAAATAAACGTACACATCCCATTTACCAATAACGGGGATTCTGTCTGTTAGGATCGGTCAGTGATTTGCTGAATTGTTTTGTGCTACTGTGACACTTTGATGTTTTGGGTATATATATACTGCTCAAAAAAATAAAGGGAACACTAAAATAACACTAGATCTGAATGAATGAAAACAAGTCAAAATGAGGCTCAGTAGTGTGTGTGGCCTCCAAGTGCCTGTATGGCCTCCCTACAACGCCTGGGCATGCTCCTGATGAGGTGGCGGATGGTCTCCTGAGGGATCTCCTCCCAGACCTGGACTAAAGCATCCGCCAACCCCTGGACAGTCTGTGGTGCAACGTGGCGTTGGTGGATGGAGCGAGACATAATGTCCCAGATGTGCTCAATTGGATTCAGGTCTGGGGAACGGGCGGGCCAGACTATAGCATCAATGCCTTCCTCTTGCAGGAACTGCTGACACACTCCAGCCACATGAGGTCTAGCATTGTCTTGCATTAGGAGGAACCCAGGGCCAACCGCACCAGCATATGGTCTCACAAGGGGTCTGAGGATTTCATCTCGGTACCTAATGGCAGTCAGGCTACCTCTGGCGAGCACATGGAGGGCTGTGCGGCCCCCCAAAGAAATGCCACCCCACACCATGACTGACCTACCGCCAAACCGATCATGCTGGAGGATGTTGCAGGCAGCAGAACGTTCTCCACGGCGTCTCCAGACTCTGTCACGTCTGTCACATGTGCTCAGTGTGAACCTGCTTTCATCTGTGAAGAGCACAGGGCGCCAGTGGCGAATTTGCCAATCTTGGTGTTCTCTGGCAAATGCCAAACGTCCTGCACGGTGTTGGGCTGTAAGCACAACCCCCACCTGTGGACGTCGGGCCCTCATACCATCCTCATGGAGTCTGTTTCTGACCGTTTGAGCAGACACATGCACATTTGTGCCTGCTGGAGGTCATTTTGCAGGGCTCTGGCAGTGCTCCTCCTGCTCCTCCTTGCACAAAGGCGGAGGTAGCGGTCCTGCTGCTGGGTTGTTGCCCTCCTACCGCCTCCTCCACGTCTCCTGATGTACTGGCCTGTCTCCTGGTAGCGCCTCCATGCTCTGGACACTACGCTGACAGACACAGCAAACCTTCTTGCCACAGCTCGTATTGATGTGCCATCCTGGATGAGCTGCACTACCTGAGCCACTTGTGTGAGTTGTAGACTCCGTCTCATGCTACCACTAGAGTGAAGGCACCACCAGCATTCAAAAGTGACCAAAACATCAGCCAGGAAGCATCGGAACTGAGAAGTGGTCTGTGGTCACCACCTGCAGAACCACTCCTTTATTGGGGGTGTCTTGCTAATTGCCTATAATTTCCACCTGTTGTCTATTCCATTTGCACAACAGCATGTGACATTTATTGTCAATCAGTGTTGCTTCCTAAGTGGACAGTTTGATTTCACAGAAGTGTGATTGACTTGGAGTTACATTGTGTTGTTTAAGTGTTCCCTTTATTTTTTTGAGCAGTGTGTATATTTATAAAACACACACACACCACACACTGGCAAGAAAAAGTATGTGAACCCTTTGGAAATACCTGGATTTCTACATAAATTGGTCATACAATTTGATCTGATCTTCATCTAAGTCACAACAGACAAACAGCCTGCTTAAACTAATAACACACAAACAATTATACATTTTCATGTCTTTATTGAACACACCGTGTAAACATTCACAGGGTGAAAAAAAATATATGTGAACCCTTGGATTTAATAACTGGTTGACCCTCCTTTGGCAGCAATAACCTCAACCAAACGTTTTCTGTATTTGCGGATCAGACCTGCACAACGGTCAGGAGGAATTTTGGACCATTCCTCTGTACAAAACTCTTTCAGTTCAGCAATATTCTTGGCATGTTGTCGTGAACGGCTCTCTTGAGGTCATGCCACAGCATCTCTAATCGGGTTGAAGTCAGGTCTCTGACTGGGCCACTCCAGAAGGCATATTTTCTTCTGTTGATTTACTTCTGTGTTTTGGATCGTTGTCCTGTTGCATCACCCAACTTCTGTTGAGCTTCAATTGGCAGACAGATAGCCTAACATTCTCCTGCAAAATGTCTTGAAAGACTTGTGAATTCATTTTTTCGTTGACGATAGCAAGCTGTCCAGGCCCTGAGGCCAAAGCAGCCCCAAACCATGATGCTCCCTCCACCATACTTTACAGTTGGGATGTGACGATGTTTGTGTGCTATGCCATTTTGTTCTCTACACATAGTGTTGTGTGTTCCTTCCAAACAACTCAACTTTAGTTTAATCTGTCCACAGAATAATTTTGCCAGTAGCACATCCAGGTGCACTTTTGAAAAATTCAGACGTGCAGCAATGGTTTTTTTGGATAGCAGTTGCTTCTTCCGTGATGTCCTCCAATGAACACCATTATTGTTTAGTGTTTTACATATCGAGATGTTAGCATGTTCTAGAGATTTCTGTAAGTCTTTAGCTGACACTCTAGGATTCTTCTTAACCTCATTGAGCAGTCTGCGCTGTGCTCTTGCAGTCATCTTTGCAGGACGGCCACTCCTAGGGAGAGAAGCAGCAGTGCTGAACTTTCTCCATTTATAGACATTCTCTTACTCTGGACTGGTGAACATCAAGACTTTTAGAGATACTTTTTTTTTTACCATTTCCAGCTTTATGCAAGTCAACAATTCTTAGGTCTTCTGAGATCTCTTTTGTTTGAGGCATGGTTCACATCATCTTGTGAACAGCAAACTCAAATTTTGTGAGTTTTTTTTATAGGGCAAGGCAGCTCTAACCAACATCTCCAATCTCATGTCATTGATTGGACTCCAGGTTAGCTGACTCCTGATCAAATGAGCTTTTGGAGAAGTCATTAGCCTAGGGGTTCACATACAGTTGAAGTCGGAAGTTTACATTTCAACTCAGTTTTTCACAATTCCTGACATTTAATCCTAGTAAAGATTCCCTGTCTTAGGTCAGTTAGGATCACCACTTTATTTTAAGAATGTGAAATGTCACAATAATAGTAGTGTGTGATTTCAGCTTTTATTTCTTTCATCACATTCTCAGTTGGTCAGAAGTTTACATACACTCAATTAGTATTTGGTAGCATTGTCTTTAAATTGTTTAACTTGGGTCAAACGTTTTGGGTAGCCTTCCACAAGCTTCCCACAATAAGTTGGGTGAATTTTGGCCCATTCCTCCTGACAGAGCTGGTGTAACTTAGTCAGGTTTGTAGGCCTCTTTACTCGCACACTCTTTTTCAGTTCTGCTCACAAATTTTCTATAGGTTTGAGGTCAGGGCTTTGTGATGGCCACTCCAATACCTTCACTTCACTTGTGACCAAGCTTTAACTTCCTGACTGATGTCTTGAGATGTTGCTTCAATATATTCACATAATTTTCCTGCCTCCTGATGCCATCTATTTTGTGAAGTGCACCAGTCCCTCCTGCATCACAGCACCCCCACAACATGATGCTGCCACCCCTGTGCTTCACAGTTGGGATGGTGTTCTTTGGCTTGCAAGCCTCCCCCTTTTTCCTCCAAACATAATGTTGGTCATTATGGCCAAACAGTTATATTTTTGTTTCATCAGACCAGAGGACATTTCTCCAAAAAAGTAAGATCTTTGTCCCCATGTGCAGTTGCAAACCGTAGTCTGGCTTTTTTATGGCAGTTTTGGAGCAGTGGCTTCTTCCTTGCTGAGCGGCCTTTCAGATTATGTCAATATAGGACTCGTTTTACTGTGGATATAGATACTTTTGTACCGTTTCCTCCAGCATCTTCACAAGGTCCTTTTCTGTTCTGGGATTGATTTGCACTTTTCGCACCAAAATACGTTCATCTCTAGGAGACAGAATGCGACTCCTTTCTGAGCGGTATGATGGCTGCGTGGCCCCATGGTGTTTATACTTGCGTACTATTGTTTGTACAAATAAACGTGGTACCTTCAGGCATTTGGAAATTGCTCCCAAGGATGAACCAGACTTGTGGAGGTCTACACTTTTTTTTTCTGAGGTCTTGGCTGATTTCTATAGATTTTTCCCATGATGTCAAGCAAAGAGGCACTGAGTTTGAAGGTAGGCCTTGAAATACATCCACAGGGACATCTCCAATTGACTCAAATGATGTCAATTAGCCTATCAGAAGCTTCTAAATCCATGACATAATTTTCTGGAATTTTCCAAGCTGTTGAAAGGCACAGTCAACTTAGTGTATTGTAACTTCTGACCCACTGGAATTGTGATACAGTGAATTATAAGTGAAATAATCTGTCTGTAAACAACTGTTGGAAAAATTACTTGTCATGCACAAAGTAGATGTCCTAACTGACTTGCTAAAACTATAGTTTGTTAACAAGAAATTTGTGGAGAGGTTGAAAAACTAGTTTTAATGACTCCAACCGAAATGTATGTAAACTTCCGACTTCAACTGTATGTTTTCCAACCTACTCTTTAAATTATGTATTCAATATAGACAAGACAAATACATGTATTTGTGTGTTATTAGTTTAGGCACACTGTTTGTCCATTGTTGTGATCAGATCAAATTTGATGACCAATTTATGTAGAAATCCAGGTAATTCCAAAGGGTTCACATACTTTTTCTTGTCAGTGTATATATTATGTGACCGGTTTCTCTGTGCTCTCTTTTTCTGTGTTGCAGTACCAAGTTGGTCAGCTGTTCACCGTAGCTGAGGCCAGTAAGAATGAGACGGGGGGAGGAGAAGGCATTGAGGTGCTGATAAATGAACCCTATGAGGAAGAGGGAGAGAAGGGACAGTACACACATAAAGTTTACCATCTGAAGAGGTACAGTAGTACATGCACACAGACATACATCTGCCACCTAAGAGATGCATACACTGGGTGAGGATGAAGAGGAGAATACAGACACACACACATACACACAAATGCAAGGTTTCCCAAACTTTGTCCTGGGGCCCACCCTGGGTGCATGTTTTGTTTTTGCCCTAGCACTACACAACTGATTCAAATAATGAAAGCTTGATGATGAGTTGGTTATTTGAATCAGCTATGTAGTGTTAGGGCAAAAGCCAAAACGTGCTCCCAGGGTGGGCCCCAGGACCGAGTTTGGGAAACCCTGCAATAAGGCTGCGTTTTGCCTAATTGACCCTTCGCTAAGGCCCTCCCCAGAATTGTGGGCAACCAATCGCTTGGAGTCCCCTCTCCTCAGATAAGCTCTTGTTTCAAATACATGTAAACCAAAGAGGACAATGGCAAAAAAGGAATTTTCATTTAAAAAAAGTTGAGATTGTTCAAATGGCTAAATAATTTAACAGCAGGGGTACTTGCGACTGTGAGTCATGAAATGCAGAGCCTGATGGAATATTTTTTGAATCCGGAATTATGCATTTGTTTCATAATTTGATAGCTGGTTAGCTAGCTCTGTCTCATTGACCATCATTGAAAACGTTGCTAGCTAGCCAGTTAATATATCTTATTTTCCCCAAATGTACAGTGCATTCGGTAAGTATTCAGACCCCTTGACTTTTTCCACATGTATTAAATCGTTTTTTCCCCTCATCAATCTACACATAATGACAAAGCAAAAACATGCTTAGAATTTTTTTTTATGTATTAAAAAAAATATAAGAAACAGAAATACCTTATTTACATAAGTATTCAGACACTTTACTATGAGACTCAACATTTCTTAAAACCTGTTTTCTCTTTGTCATTATGGAGTATTGTGTGTAGATTGATGAGGGGATTATTTAAAAAAAAAAAAAAAAAATTAAGTTTTTAAAAAACGCTGTAACCTAGCAAAATGGGAAGGGGTCTGAATACTTTCCGAATGCACTGGATGTCATCTGCTTTCAATGACAGGATACGATTTGAGCACTAGTTGGCTCCAAAAGTGGTTAGTAACTTTGACTGCATGCTGACAGCGCATTCCGAGCCATCCAGTGGCTATCTGTACTAAAATACATTTTTATTATTTTTCTCCCCCTTTTTCCTCCCCAACTTCGTGGTATCCAATTACAGTCTTGTCTCATCGCTGCAACTTCCGTACGGACTTGAGAGATGCAAAGGTCGAGAGCCTTGCGTTCTCCGAAACACAACCAAGCCGCACTGCTTCTTGACACAATGCCCATTTAACCCGGAAGCCAGCCGCACCAATGTGTCAGAGGAAACACCGTACACCTGGCAACCGTGTCAACATGCACTGTGCCCGGCTCGCCACAGGAGTCGCTAGTGCGCGATGGGATAAGGACATCCCTGCCAGCCCTCCCCTAACCCTGATGACGCTGGGCCAATTGTGCGCCTCCCCATGGGTACCCCGGGCGCGGCCGGCTGAGACAGCCTGGGCTCAAACCCAGAGTCTCTAGTGGCACAGCCAGCACTGCGATGCAGTGCCTTAGACCACTGCCCCACTCGGGAGGCCTACTAAAATACATTTTACCATGTTCCCGTGAAGCAATTGTAATTACAGTCCACTACAAAATACCCAAGAGTCTCTTGATTAGCAAGGGGTAGTCTGCTTAATTTTTATTGTGTATTAGAAACACAGTTTGAGGTCATTGTGATGGGCAATTGAGCTTCCTGGGAAAATATTGACCAAGGTAGTGACAATAACCAAAGGGGTGGGGCTTAGCCAAGAGTCAATTATTGGCAAAAGCAATGATCTGATTGGTCAAAAGATCCGAGTTGGACTGCCTGTGTAAATGCAGCCATACACACTCAGCTGATTGACTCCTGTCTCTCTCTCTCTTTGCAGTAAAGTCCCAGGCTGGTTGAGGTATATTGCACCAGAGGGAGCATTAGTTTTCCATGAAAAAGCCTGGAATGCCTACCCATACTGTCGCACCGGTGAGTACCAGAACTCTAGTTTAAACACTCAATTTAGCCCATCTCTGATTGGGACTGGCTTGCAAGAAGATACCAACCCTACTGTTACGTTGGTTTACAATCAGCTGCACTGGGGTCGGAACGTAATCATGGTTACATTAAGACACTGGAGCCGGTGCAAGATTTGGGACGGAAAACGTACCTCAATGCAGGGATGGCATATGCCACTGTACTCCAAATGTTACCTTTATCCACACTGCTCCATCATGAAGAAAAACTGTTTTTTTTTCATCCTCATGCTAGCTAGCAGTACCCACAGCAGCCATTATGGAATGTTGAACAAAAGGAGCTGATTGGCCGACACTGCCATTGCAAAATGATAGCAGTATTTCAGTCTTCTCGACGTAGCAGTGTGGATAAAGGTACAATTTGGAGTACAATGGCATATCCGATCCCTGCATTGAGGTACGTTTTCCATCCCATATCGCACGTCGGGTTTAAATGTGTCTTAATGTAACCATGATTGCGCTCAGTATTAACAAGCATAACGGTAGGGTCGTCATAACGGTAGGGTCGTCATAACGGTAGGGTCTGCATCTTCTGGCAAGGTACTGGCCTACATTGTAATTTGTCACTGATTATTTTATTGAAAGTAAACTGTTTCCCTTTTTCTTCTGTTGCTTGTTTTCTCCATCTGCTGCAGTTATAACGGTGAGTAGTGAGTGAACTGACACAAACACATGCACACTGGGGCCTTGCGGTTAAGAGCGTTGGGCCAGTAACGGAAAGGTCGCTGGTTCGAATCCCTGAGCCGGCAAGGTGGGAAAGTCTGCTCTTCTGCCCTTGAGCAAGGCAGTTAATCCCCAAAAACTGCTATACGGGCACCAATGACGTTGATTAAAGCAGCCCCCCCTCACCTCTCTGATTGAGGGTTTAAGTTAAATGCGGAAGACACATTTTGGTTGAAATGCATTCTTGTGCAACTGACTAGGTATCTCCCTTTCTCATATTCCCCCAGCTATTGTCTGTGTGGGCTAGGTTTGTTGTGTGAATGTATTTGAGACACTCGATCCCATTAGTGACTTATGGCGTGGTGGCGTTGTGTAGCTAGCTATGTTGCTAATGCTATCACACCACAGTTAGCTAGGCAGAGTGAAGTAGTGCACTAACCAGCCATGCCGTTTCAGCCTGTTGAGGGAAAATTTGTTTGAGGAATTAGGCAGAAGTCATCTATCAGCAATAAGAGGTTTATTCAAGCAATTGCAAGGAAGATCACTCTCAGGATGAACCCGGAGAGTATCCTTCAGGACATACTGGAAAGGATTTCTCAGCATATACCACAGTGGATCTCAAAGATTTTACAATCAGTCTTTATATAAGTAATTTACACAATGAACTGCTTACCCCTCCAAGGGGGAGGCGAGCTTACAAAAGAGATAAGGGGTAATTGGTTCCACTTCCATAGAAAAAACATACGAATGAGAACAGGTTCTAACCAGTTCTCACAGTCTTAAGATAGAGGAGTGATAGGATCTTTAAAGCCAAACCAGAGGAAACTAGATTTCTGCCTAGCTAGGTTTTTAGTGTCTGAAAGATAATGAGCCAGTAATAAATCACTTCTCTGTGCAGTATGTAAAGGGTTTACTGGAAAGGTGTGGGAAATGACCAGTGACTAGTACTATTCAACAACATACTGTAGCATTAGACTGCACCCACAAGCCCAAACAGATAATCAGTTAATTAGCTTAGCTGTGGGGTTTAAATAGGCCTTAGGCATCCCAGGACTCCATGCAAGACTTTCTCAGTATGAGATTCCCATTGGTTCTCCATTCAAGGCATTCTCAAGCTTGCAATTGGCTGACATTTTAAGGCTACTATATAGAGGAAGTGAACACTAAAGCCTTCTTGCAATTAGTTTCCTTCCCACCACAGAATCCATAGAATCAACTTATCAACCATTTGGAATGGTACACCCAACATGGCTGCCATCCTGACCCACATCAGCAAGAATGAATTTATGCTTTGCCAGGCTAGATTAAAACATGGGCAGAGATTTGATTTGTCTCCTTTTCTTTCATTGCTCACTTATCTTTTCTCCTCCTCTCCCTCCAGAACGAGTATATGAAAGATGACTTCCTGATAAAGATTGAGACGTGGCACAAACCTGACATGGGAACTCTAGAAAACGTGCATGACTTGGATGGTCCTACGTGGAAGACAGTGGAGGTGATTCCCATCGACATCGCAGACAAAGATGTGGTGGCCCATGGGGTGAGTGGGCGTACGCGCACACACACTAGTTGAATACATGGAACACTGTTTGAAAAAATGTATCATTCCTCTATTGCGCATCAGACCTGACATCACTGTATTGGCTAAAGCAGTGAGTTTTTAACCACTCAGCCATGTTAGATCAGTGACATCAAGATGGCTCTTTTCCCAAGTGGTAATGTAGTCTGTCCCCTGTCCCAGGCACTGATGGTTATATCACTAGGGTATTTGTCTCCCCCATGTGGAGGAGTTGTGTCACTGCACGTTGACTGGTTGTCTCTGCCAGTCTACCTCCTTGCCAGAATCCCCCCCTCTTTGCATGAACGTGCACTCACTCAATTCTTCATTGCTGCGATTTGCTAGTTGAGATTTCGGTTCATGTTAGGCTGCGTTTCATTTTATGTCGGTTTGATCACGGGGGAGGCACTAGTATTATCTGCAGTTTTCGGTTTGGCTAACACATTTGAAACAAATAAGTCTATAAATAAATCTCTTTGCCAAAATTCGGCATCTCTCCAATGTCTTATTTGACTAGTAGTTGTTCTGAAATGTTTATTGCTTGCCTGTGTGCCACAGAAAGTATTTGACTCTAGCCACAAATTTAAGGAAATTAGAAGGGGGGGTTCGGTAAGGCTATTTTCTAATTTCCTTAATTTTGTGGCTAGAGTCAAATACTTTCTTTGGCACACACTACTGGTCAACATGAGCTAGAAAAAATATTTTGAAGTGTGTCATGCCTTGCAGTCCCAAGATAGAAGGGGTGGGGGTGGAATTTCGGCAGGCAAGAAAATGGCCTTGCCGAACCCCCCCTTCTAATTTCCTTAATTTTGTGGCTAGTGTCATACTTTGTGGCACACATCAGTCAAATACTTTCTATAGAACAAACTTCACGTCAGGATAGGCAACCGAAAATAATAATGTATGTGTGTTATATTTAACATAGAGGAGGGAGAAAAATGTAGGCAAGCAATAAACATTTCAGAACAACTACTAGTCAAATAAGACATGGGAGAGATGACGAATTTTGGCAAAGAGATTTATTTATAGATTAATACACTTGAAACAAAAAGCCAAGCTGAAAACTGCAGACATTACTAGTGTCTCCCCCGCGGTCAAACAACCATAAAAAATCAAATGAAATGCAGCCTGACATGATCAGAAATCTCAACTAGCATTGCAAGTTGCAGGTTGGGGGATTCTGTCAGGGGGGAGATTTTCAGCACAACACCGGAACAAAGTTCCTTGTTAGTCGCACAGTCTGCTCCTCTAACGTTTGTTACGTGCTTCTGTCCATGAAAGATTCCTGCCAGTCTAGTGTCATTCCTAGTCCTGTGTCTGCTGCTGTTAGCCTGCCAGTCTAGTGTCATTCCTAGTCCTGTGTCTGCTGCTGTTAGCCTGCCAGTCTAGTGTCATTCCTAGTCCTGTGTCTGCTGCTGTTAGCCTGCCAGTCTAGTGTCATTCCTAGTCCTGTGTCTGCTGCTGTTAGCCTGCCAGTCTAGTGCCATTCCTAGTCCTGTGTCTGCTGCTGTTAGCCTGCCAGTCTAGTGCCATTCCTAGTCCTGTGTCTGCTGCTGTTAGCCTGCCAGTCTAGTGTCATTCCTAGTCCTGTGTCTGCTGCTGTTAGCCTGCCAGTCTAGTGTCATTCCTAGTCCTGTGTCTGCTGCTGTTAGCCTGCCAGTCTAGTGTCATTCCTAGTCCTGTGTCTGCTGCTGTTAGCCTGCCAGTCTAGTGCCATTCCTAGTCCTGTGTCTGCTGCTGTTAGCCTGCCAGTCTAGTGTCATTCCTAGTCCTGTGTCTGCTGCTGTTAGCCTGCCAGTCTAGTGTCATTCCTAGTCCTGTGTCTGCTGCTGTTAGCCTGCCAGTCTAGTGTCATTCCTAGTCCTGTGTCTGCTGCTGTTAGCCTGCCAGTCTAGTGTCATTCCTAGTCCTGTGTCTGCTGCTGTTAGCCTGCCAGTCTAGTGTCATTCCTAGTCCTGTGTCTGCTGCTGTTAGCCTGCCAGTCTAGTGCCATTCCTAGTCCTGTGTCTGCTGCTGTTAGCCTGCCAGTCTAGTGTCATTCCTAGTCCTGTGTCTGCTGCTGTTAGCCTGCCAGTCTAGTGTCATTCCTAGTCCTGTGTCTGCTGCTGTTAGCCTGCCAGTCTAGTGTCATTCCTAGTCCTGTGTCTGCTGCTGTTAGCCTGCCAGTCTAGTGTCATTCCTAGTCCTGTGTCTGCTGCTGTTAGCCTGCCAGTCTAGTGTCATTCCTAGTCCTGTGTCTGCTGCTGTTAGCCTGCCAGTCTAGTGTCATTCCTAGTCCTGTGTCTGCTGCTGTTAGCCTGCCAGTCTAGTGTCATTCCTAGTCCTGTGTCTGCTGCTGTTAGCCTGCCAGTCTAGTGTCATTCCTAGTCCTGTGTCTGCTGCTGTTAGCCTGCCAGTCTAGTGTCAGTCCTAGTCCTGTGTCTGCTGCTGTTAGCCTGCCAGTCTAGTGTCATTCCTAGTCCTGTGTCTGCTGCTGTTAGCCTGCCAGTCTAGTGTCATTCCTAGTCCTGTGTCTGCTGCTGTTAGCCTGCCAGTCTAGTGTCATTCCTAGTCCTGTGTCTGCTGCTGTTAGCCTGCCAGTCTAGTGTCATTCCTAGTCCTGTGTCTGCTGCTGTTAGCCTGCCAGTCCATTCCTGTCCTCCAGAGGATAGGCCTGCGCAAGACACTGTGTAGAAACTCTGATCTATACATCACCTTACTGACATACCGCTGACGTGCCATATTGTACAGGCCATAACATAACATTAATTAGCGTAGATCAGGAAATTTCTGCTAGTAGACTTGACCCTGTGTAGTAGTGATGGATACAATTACGTATCGCAATATCATTTTTGGGACAATCGATATTTGACTCAAAGTATAGATTTGTACATTTTTATAAATGTTTTGTTACTATAGGTAGTGTTAGCTAGCACTAGTCGTTTGTACCTACACCAAAACTCCAGTATTTTTCATCCTATAGCTTGTTCTCCATCTTCTGTATAAATAGTGAGCCAACATGTTTCAGCACTTTTATTTCCCTAACTGACCAAAACTCGAGTGGTGTCTTTCAGAGAGCTGCCCTCTGGTGGTGCACAGCGCTCACATCTGATTCAGTACATCAATGGCTGCGGTCCAAACACTTTAAAGACACACCCTATCCCCTCAGCCCTCATATTAAGTGGACACTTCTGATGACGCATCATGACGTCTGACGAGTATACACTTGCAGGGCGAGGGAGGAAGGAATGACTTCTAAATGGACCGCCCTTGGCTGGAAATTCGTCACTCGATCATCCTGTGATGATTGCGTTTTCAGCCAACGGTAGATTGTGGATGCTTATATGCGCTACAGTCAATTATGAGTGCCTGTCTACTTATATTAAATATATCATTATTAATATACGCCTGCTGTATGATAGCTAGCTAACGTTAGCCTGCCTAGCGGGAACTTCTGAAGGAAAAACATTTTTTTCCTACAATTTCCAAAAGATAACCAAACAAAAGCATATTTACTTTTTACGTAGTAGCAAAATGTCTAGCTTATTTGCATTTGTTTTTTCTTACACTTGTATGTTGACTTCTCCATTGTTGTTTTTAAGTTTTTGCAGATTTTTCTTAGCGGATGTACAATCATGGCAAATTGAATTATGGGGAGTTTCAGGCCCGGAGTGAACATCATTGTACACTCGCAAAGCCCACTAAAAACGAGGGCTTAGGGGCTTACGTTGTAAACTTCCCTTGCTTGGCTAATCATTTGGACCACCCTCCAAGATGGCGACGGGGATTCCCCCAAGGGCATAAGGTGGACGAGGGTGTGTCTTTTTAAGTGTTTGGACCGCAGCCAATGACTAGAACAAAATGGATGGGTGTCCCCAAGCACTGTAGCTGAGAAACCATGCTCTTCTCTGTCTAGTCAGGCTACTGTGTCTGTAGTGTTAGTCTCATGTACAATACTGACTGACCACTCAGCCGGTAGTGTACCAGGACTACAGTGCAGTGGCTCCTGTACAGTACCCACAGCAGCCATGTAATAACACGAGGGGATCAGTGGTAGGGCCACGCCCTAATCTGAGGGGCCATCTGCTGCAGGTACACACACACAGGCCTGACGGATGCAAAGGGACAAGGGGAGAGCCTGTGTGTGGTTGTGTGTGCGCCTGCCATCATGCTGCTCCAATGGCTTTCCTGCATCATAAGGGCATGGCGTTGATCTCTGTTCCCCAGAGCGTCGTATCATCCACTCTTCTGATTCTACACACAATATGTGAAAATCAAGAAATATGGAGCGGCTTCATTCCAGATACTATTAACTCAATGAACAATAGTATATACAACTCCATGTCATGAGTTTCCCTGTGTGCGTGTTCTCTCCTGCAGGACTAGAATGGAGCTGTACTGCGTATATATATATTGTTGTCAGTATCAGGGTTTCTATTAGGAAAATGTTGCACCGCACAAGTTACCTTGAGATTTGTATTTATTGGACATTTGAGAAATGTATCAGTCATCCATATGCATTGGGTGCGTACCCATTAAGCCATCCACTCACACAGCCAGCGCCATCATATTGGTTAAATATGACGAACAGTTCTTGTGCTGACGTTGCTTCCAGAGGCAGTTTGGAACTCGGTACTGAGTGTTCCAACCGAGGACAGACGATTTTTACGAGCTATGCGCTTCAGTACTCGGCGGTCCCGTTTGGTGAGTTTGTTTAGCCTACCACTTCGCAGCTAAGCTGCTGTTGCTCCTAGACATTTTCACTTCACAATAACAGCACTTACAGTTGACCGGGGCAGCCCTAGCTGGGCAGACATTTGAAGTACTGACTTGTTGGAAAGGTGGAATCCTATGACGGTGCCACTTTGAAAGTCACCGAGCACTTCAGTAAAGCCATTCTACTGACAGTGTTTGTCTATGGAGATTGCATGGCTGTCTGCTCGATTTTATACACCAGTCAGCAACTGGTGTGGCTGAAATAGCCAAATCCACTAATTTGCAGGGGTGTCCACATACTTTTGTGTGTATGTATGTATGTATGTATGTATGTATGTGTGTATATGTATATTTGCATACATACATACATGCATACATACATACACACACACACACACACACACACACACACACACGACCGTTCAAAGTTTTGGACTCACTTACAAATGTCCTTGTTTTTGAAAGAAAATCTAATTTTTTGTCCATTTTTAAAATAACATCAAGTTGATCAGAAATACAGTGTAGACATTGTTGATGTTGTAAATGACTATTGTAGCTGGAAACGGCAGATTTTTTAATGGACTATCTACATAGGCGTACAGAGGCCCATTATCAGCAACCATCACCCCTGTGTTCCAATAACACGTTGTGTTAGCTAATCCAAGTTATCATTTTAAAAGGCCAATTGATCATTAGAAAACCGTTTTGCAATTATGTTAGCACAGCTTAAAACTGTGCTGACTAAAGAAGCAATGAAACTGGTCTTCAGACTGATTGATTGACAGACAGATATATCTTTCTATTTATATGAGAGAGTAGCAGCAGCGTATGTGGAGAGTGAAAGCTGAGCACATCATCTCTCCATCTGTGACAACAGGATAGCTGTTTTCCAAGCAATCGTATTTTAAAATGTTATACAATCGGAAAACAGATTTCTTTCTCCTGGAGCATTTTCTTCCCCCCCAGAAAAGGGGAGAGGGGGAGAGTGGCTCGCTCGACACAGCTGCAGGACCCCAGCGAAACGGGCAGGCAGTCACACTTTCAGTACTGGATTCATGAGGATAATGTACTTTACCGTTTGACCAAATCATGGTTTTAGCCTCCTAAAAAAAGAGGATGTTTTTAATGAGGTGAATGAGTGCAGCCTGCACCGATGCGACCAATATAGTTGTAGTCTTGAGCCCTGCCTTGTAGGCTTTTCACTGTAGACATACACTCCAACTTTCGTTTTACTTCATTGAAAAAGACCTTCGTCTTCGCAATCAATAATAGCCTAGGCCAAGTCTCTCTCTTTCGCTCTCTCCTCAGCAGAACGGCAGCCCCGGACAATTTGGCTGGCTACAATTTTATTTATTGGCTTTTCATTTATTTTATCTACCAAAATCTGGAAATTACCGGCTAACGGAAACTCTGGTCAGTATGCATGTATAATGCATTTTCTGTCCTACATGACTATAATGGGTTGTAATGTGTATATACACTGAGTGTACAAAACATTAAAAATGCCTTCCAAAAATTGAGTTGTAACACCCCCTTTGCCCTCAGAACAGCCTCAATTTGTCAGGGGAGAGCATACAAGGTGTCAAAAACATTCCACAGGGACGCTGCCCTATATTGACTGCAATGCTTCCAACAGTTGTGTCAAGTTGGCTGGATGTTCTTTGGTCCACCACCCATCCTTGATACACACGGTAAACTGTTGAGCGTGAAAAACCCAGCAGCATTACAGTTCTTGACACAAACCAGTGCGCCTGGCACCTGCTACCATACACTGTTTTAAAGAGGCTTAAATCTTTTGTCTTGCCCATTCACCCTCTTGAGTGGCACACATACACAATCATTCTTAAACCTCCTCCCCTTCATCTACACTGATTGAAGTGGATTTAACCGGTGACATCAATAAGGGATCATGGCTTTCACCTGGTCAGTCTGTCATGTACAGAGCAGGTTGTCGTTGTGTAAGGTATGTTTTTTGTTATTTACTACAGGATTATAAAGCAGAGGAGGATCCTGCTCTGTTCAAATCTACAAAGACAGGCAGAGGACCGCTCTCACCTGAATGGAAGGTACAGGATTTTACCTACTGTCACCATATATATCCCGTCTTGTCTGTGATAGTTAGTCATATTGACACACACACTACCATGCTTCTCTCGTTTGTGGTGCTGGAGGTTAATGCTCCAAAATCAACATTGTAGAAAATAAAAATACATTTTGCCTCATCCCTCCCTGTGTTTCTCCTATGACAGAACGATCTGATGAACAAGACCGACTGTCCTAAGATGTGTGCCTACAAACTGGTCACTGTCAAGTTCAAGTGGTGGGGCCTGCAGACCAAAGTAGAGAACTTTATCCAGAAGGTACAATACTTTTCTCTTTCTCTCTTTATCCTTTTCACATTTAGGGCCTCCAATGAGAAAACAGACTGATACCTAATATGGTTGTTCTCTGGTCTCTCCTTTCATTCCCTCTCCCCCTCTCTCCTCCCCCATCTTCCCTCCTTAAGCAAGAGAAGCGTATTTTCACTAACTTCCATCGCCAGTTGTTCTGTTGGATTGACAACTGGGTGGAGCTGACCATGGCAGACATCCGACGAATGGAGGAAGAGACCAAGAAAGAGCTGGAAGAGGTAACACACAATTAATGTCTGCCATTTTTTTCATAGGTTTTAGACTTGTGCCTTGTTGTTTTTTTGTGGTGCATAGATAGGGACAGATGATGAAAAGGTCACGAACACATGATTCCAGAGGCATTGAGGGATCAAGGACCACAATAAACAACAAATCACCTATCTAGGACTGACCGTGACCCTCACTAACCCCTATGGCCTTAACCTTTGACCCTCCTATGAAGCTCTCTGATTGGTCCAGCTGACAGTTCTACTCTGCTGCCTTTAGATGCGTGAGAAGGGCACCGTTAGAGGAACCTCGGCAACGGAAGAGTAACCCCGCCCCTATAGGTCAAAGGTCAGAGACAGGCTGAGTAAGTTCCCCAACAGGACACAGGAAATGACATCTTCGTGGTGTTGGAGACTCATCCTGTACCTGCTCTCATCTCTCTCAATCCCCCCCATTAATTTGTTGCTCATCATGTTTTTCTCCCTTTTTCCAGCTGCATGTTGCCTTGCCTGTCTAATGAAACAATCTGCTTTTGGTTCAGTCTGTCGTTTGTCTATGGTGGTTTTGGAGTTCTATCTGCATGTGGTGCTCTCATTCCGTTTCTCTTTTTTTCCATGGCGTCTGCATCCTGTCTCTTTTTTTCCATGGCGTCTGCATCCTGTCTCTTTTTCCATGGCGTCTGCATCCTGTCTCTTTTTCCATGGCGTCTGCATCCTGTCTCTCTCTGCAGTTCTGCTCCTCAGCTCCTGCTGCATGACTTCTTCTCTTCCTTACCTCTTTGAAACCTTTTGTCCCCTTGCTGTCTTATTAACATGGTGTGGTCTGTGTGTGGTTCCAGGTGTTGGGGCAGCGCTCCTACCCTGTTGCTCTCTGCCATCTTTCTGCATGTATCATGTTGCCTACAGATGGAAAGAGGAGAGTTTTCACTATGATGGAGATGGGTTGAAGTGATGTGACTGCTAGTAAAGAGGAAACATTATTCTCTATTTCATGAACTAAACATTGGCCATTAGTTCACAATGTAGTACGTTTAGCTGTTGCTACATTATATATATATGATGGAAAGAGAGAATATGTTCACTCCATCACCTCAGTCTCTCCTACAGACACACATTTTGTCCTTCACTGTGTGACACGTGTGACTAATCTGTTTACTTCCTCCGCCAGCTGCGTAGTTCAGGTCAGGTTCGAGGCATGAGTGCTGCTCACGAGCAGTGAGGTCGACCAACCAAACCCTTCCATGATGATGATGTCACCAAGCTCACAAAGAAGAGGAAGTCAGCTGCTCTACTTCCTGTCTCCCATGATTCATATAGGGGTTTGTCCTGATTGGTCAATAGTAGTGTACCGACCCCCAATCACACGCCTCCTATTCACATTTAAAAAACGATTTGCACAGAAAGTAAATTTAAATTGCCTGTAACTATAATTGTTAGTTAATTATGAGACAGGCTTCATTTGTATCCAAGACACTCAAAGCCAATCCTTTTAATCAGACTAGAATGTTATTTTACAGTCCTCAGTATATGTTATAGTTTCCCCCTAAATTGGAATCGGATCACTTATTGGACCAATTTGTGTTATGTATTTTGTTCCCT
Organism: Oncorhynchus tshawytscha; assembly: GCF_018296145.1. Lineage (NCBI taxonomy): Eukaryota > Metazoa > Chordata > Actinopteri > Salmoniformes > Salmonidae > Oncorhynchus > Oncorhynchus tshawytscha. The sequence continues at coordinate 17,750,487 of NC_056437.1, forward strand.
GTTGGATACTGTATCTGTCATGGCTCTAGTTGGCTTCATCCTTGTTTCGGTCTCCTCCCTCGAGACTAAGATCTGTATAAACCCTTATACGAGGTGTAGGGGTCCGCAGACTTGAAATAAGTCCAAAATGGCACCATATTCCATATAGTGCACTACTTCTGGCCAGAGGGCCGGGTCTGAATAGGGTGCCATTTGGGAAGTCGATTTAGCACATCAACCCCTGTCTGGCAGGTGGCTGGAGGATGTTTTTTTGATTTGACCCTGTCCAGGCCTGTTGCTATCTCTTGTAAAACATGGTTGAGTGGTTTGACATGCATGTATACGATTCCTGCCCTCTGACCGATTTTGTTGCCATTTGTTGTTGCATTGCTGTCCTTTGATCCGATGTGTTTTCCTTTCAGGTTTTAAACATTTCATCCATTGTTTGCCTCAAGTGAGTGTTCACTGAGTTCATACATTTCAGAGCTGCTAGATCAGCTGTCACTTGTACCTGTAGTTCAGGTGTCATTCTACTCGGATGATGGAGAACAGATGGAATTAAACCCTTTTGCTTTCTGCTTACCTGTAGTCACGTCGCTAATGACTTCGGGGCTAGAATTTGGTGGCGTTGAAATACTTTAAAAGTATTTGATAGATACCCAGGTCTGCTGCACCGTTAGGAGGGACAGAAATACATTGCCCTTGTGACTGATGTCTCTAGCTGTCCTGTGGGAATACCAATTTATTTCTACCACTGTAGTGTTGACTGTCCTCCTATTTCATATTCACGGTTATAAAACATGGTCAGGTCCACTCCAGAGGAGTGTTTCCCAAACTCTTTCCTGGAGCCCCCTGGTGGGGGGCAGGACCGTGTTTGGGGAAAACCCTGTTCTAGATGACCTCTATCTCCAGTACTGTAATTATATATAGTAGGGAGCTGGCTCAAATGGCACCCTGTTCCCTATATGTAGTGCACATATAGTAGATGGGGTGTTGAGGTTTAGAATAGGTTGTATTACTCTTGGAAAGTTTGTCAGATCAGACACTGCTCTGACAGGTTAGGATTGGAGAAAGTAATGTTCCTAGAGCTGTGACTTAGGTAAAAATGTTCCGCTTTCAGCCATACTGTAGTTATTACCCCTGTGAATGTAGTGTGTCTATGGGATAATGCATGTCTTAGTATGCAAAGAAAATATTTTTGTGTGGATAATCACACATTCTCCATCAGCGCAACCATGTAGCTACCTGCTGCAGCATTAACAGATAAGGATATTTGATGAAGTATCTACTTAAACTAACTGAAAATTGATAGTTTATTCCCGTTATCTTGTTTTACATTTTGATCTCCAGGATCATGAAGCCTTGGAGTGAGAGAGACACTGTTAAAAGGATAAGTTGTATTCTTTTGTCCATTGTGTTTCTCCTATTTTTTGGGGATTTTTATTTTTTAGCCGTTCCTGTTGGGTCGCACAGCTGCATCCGACAATGGCTGCATCTACATAGCCAGCCCAGTTCTGATATTTTTCCCTCCACATCCCATCAGCTCATCTGGCTGGTCAAAAGATGAGAATTGGGCTGCCTGTGTAGATGCAGCCGATGTGACCCTTAACTGTCGCAGGTGATGATTTGGATTAGTCTTTATAGAAGTACCAGTGATGTGAGCCAGGTTTAGAAAGGCCTAATGGAGTATCACTTAACTCAGTCCTGGGGGTCCCCTTTTCATTCCAGCCCAACACTAAAACTGAATTAACTAGTTTTCACCAAGCCACTGATTACTTTAATCAGGTGTGTTAGTGATGAGCTGGAGAAAAACTGTGTGTACCCCCCCAGGAATGGATTGAGAAACACTGGCCATCAGTCCATTGTATCTGTATGGTCATCATGCCTAAGCACTTGCAAAATAAATTTCAACGATGCATATAAATGTATATTTTCTGATCATGTAGTGAATGTAAAATGTTAATATTTTTGTTTTTCACAGCTTCTGAGCTGTGGCAAGGTCTAGACGATAACAGAATATCTATTAAAATTTAACACAAAACTCCACCCAGTGCTGTGCTATTAATTTGACATCACGATTGTGGTTCATCTACTACTGAATATACAGTTAATAAATAGCCTACTCTGTATTTGAGACAAACTGATTTATTTTATGACATTCCAGTGTTTGTTTTCCATTTTCTAGCAAAAGAGACAGGATGGGTATAAATTGATGGCACTCCAGATTGTCGACCACTTCGTTCTCAGCACCTCAATGAGTCCACTGACAGCCTCTATAGAGGGTCCGGGGGTCAGTGTGAGAGGATCAAACTGTTCAACGTCCCTGCCCTCTCGTCCACGTCTTGTTTAAAAAGGATAAAATAAACCAAAGCATATAGAGATTGATATTAGTCAGTCTCAGTGTCCCCGGCTGTAAACATGTCTACTAGTTTAGGTCTCTATTCAATATCGCTGTAGCGTTACAGATTGAGCCGATATGCGTTTTGCAGTCTCCCCTAAAAGATTTCCACATAACAGGATAATTTGGATAGCATTCTAGCTTCGCCCCCATGTGGTTGCTAGCAAGCAGGCTAGGTATCAACTGCCAATCCAATAGGGGCTGGAAGCTATAGTGAGCTTTAATTGGTTAATAGCGTTGCGAGATCACAGAACTGCATAAAATTCAGCTTTCCCAAATTTGATCCAACCATGTCCACACTCCCTCGCCCCAAAGATATGTGGAAATGCACTAACTCGAACATTGCCTTTAAAAATGTCAATCACGCTGATAGACTGAATAGAGCCCTTAGGAAGCCTCCAGATAGAAATGCATTGATTAGAACACATTTTAGAGCGTTCCACAATGCTACTGAACGTGACCCTAATGTATATCGGTAGCTAGCAGGTGAAACGCCATAAGAGCAACGTTTTTAAGACACAACGGCCATGTTAGAGAAGATCAAAACCGCAATATATCATTGGTAAATTGTGACCGATCTAATGAGTCATATTTGATGCTCTCGAACACGGCCATTGACAGTTTTGGTTAGTGAAATTAATTGTGGGAGATCATTGCAGCGAGATGCACCCTGAAGAGACAATGAAGGACTATTTCAAAAACATTTCCCATCTTCATTGCAAATCGGACACGTTGGTTGTCTCCTTCACATTTAGATATCTTAACTTTGGGTTTCAGCCATTGTCAGAACTGTTTCCACAGCATTTAACACTAGCACCTCTGAATAAACAGGTTGTATAACTATCGGTTTGTCTGGTTTCTCTCCTACAGTGTTAAAACAAACCATACACTGACTGTTAATTTAACTAAACCAGGCAAGCTACAGATACATGACTTTTCAGATTCAGGTATTCCAATAACTACAGAGGGTTTCAAACAAAGAAGACAAAGGGGGAGTTTGGGATTGAAAGGCTGGTGGGGAGCAGGGTGAGGAAACCAACCAGAGGTGCAATGAGTTAACCAGGTTCATTAAGAATGACTCAACCACATAGATGTTTAGCTATTAGACTAAGCTCATCTTTAAAAAAATATATATATTTAGGCAGGTTAGCTGGCTAACTCTTTGATCCTACCTTGTAGTATACTCATCTGCTCTAAACTGACCTATTAAGTCACTGGTTGCCCGGAGAGGAGTGCAGACAACTCGTTTCCCAGGTTGCTGGCTAAAAGTCAAAGCCTAAAATCAGCACTGGAGTTGTGCACTTCTGAAACCAAAAATTCAGAAGCTTTTCAGAGTTGGGGCCGCGTTCAGCTTTCCTTGCTTGTACAATACGCCAAGAACCTTCTTTGTTCAGCTGTCCTCGTTTTCATACAGTAAGCTAAGCACCATCTCTGCCCCATTTGTTCTTATGAGCAGAAGAGTGTCACTGACAACAGTGGGCTGCCAGGTCAGGCTCGGGAAGTGAGGAGTCCAACATGAAAAACAGGAGCAGATCTTCTCATCTGTCACCATGGAAGCAACAGAGGCCAGGAAAAAACAACTATGTTGCTTAGTTCTTATTTCATTCACGTTAAGTCAAGGAGTTGTTGCTGTGGTAGTTGATCTGTAGACTATGTACAATAATTTATTAGAGTAGATCTAAAATTGCTTATTTAGTATGTTTGAGGAGCTTCTCTGACATTATCACATATAATAAACCGGAAATATCTGTGGTTCCTTGCTGAGAGAGAGCAGTGATGGTGGGAGTCCTGTGTTATATAAAGTGACACCCAGGGTGAAGGAGATGTAGGGAAGGCGATAAAGTGAAAGACTGTTGGTAGCAGGCAACACCTCCTTTGAGAGGAGCAGGGGGGGCAGTTAGATGAGGTGATCCAGTATAATAGTGATAATTAGGTATGACAATATTGATTGAAGGGTGATGGTGATTGCTGGTCAGAACTTGAGGCTCTTCAGCGAATCAGCTCTCTTCCTCAGTAGATCTCCCAGCTCCTGCAGCGAGCCAAGATAACTCGTCTGAACCTTGTCCATGGCTGCTCTGGTGAATCCACACTCCTCCTGGGAGAGAGAGGGTAGAGACAGACAAAGATGTAAGGCAAGGGGGGGAAAGTAAGAACCATGCTTTGAATTAAAGAAACACATCAGTAATCATACACACAGCTACCCACCCAGACCTACCAACCTGTGTCTGTGCGTGTCCCACCCCCAAGGTGAGTGCTGCTAGTTTGAGGGCTGTCAGGCTGGCCTCCTGCCCCTTCACGTGATCCAGAGCCTGAGTCACAATGCCCTGTAGGCTGCCAGTCCACTCCTGGAAGCCACTCAGCACCACTGGCTATAGGGACAGAGGAAGGGGGCAGAGAGTTATTTGGCGAAAGGGATGGTGTCAGAAGGGTTGTACGCGGACAAGGGGAGGATGAGACGGTAGTGAGTGTGTACCATGGCTGTGCTGCTGTCCTTTGTCTTCTTCTTCTTCTTCTTCTGTAGGCTGGACTTGAGCGGTCGCAGGACGCTGGCAGAGTAACTGGCCACCCACAGCACCACACACACAGTCTGACCAGGAGACATCACCATGTATTACACACACACACACACACAGTCTGACCAGGAGACACCACCATGTATTACACACACACACACACACAGTCTGACCAGGAGACACCACCATGTATTACACACACACACACACACACAGTCTGACCAGGAGACATCACCATGTATTACACACACACACACACAGTCTGACCAGGAGACACCACCATGTATTACACACACACACACACACACACACACAGTCTGACCAGGAGACATCACCATGTATTACACACACACACAGTCTGACCAGAAGACATCACCATGTATTACACACACACACACACACACAGTCTGACCAGGAGACATCACCATGTATTACACACACACACACAGTCTGACAGTCTGACCAGGAGACACCACCATGTATTACACACACACACACACACAGTCTGACCAGGATACATCACCATGTATCACACACACACACAGTCTGACCAGGAGACATCACCATGTATTACACACACACACACACACACACAGTCTGACCAGGAGACATCACCATGTATTACACACACACACACAGTCTGACCAGGAGACACCACCATGTATTACACACACACAGTCTGACCAGGAGACATCACCATCTGACCAGGAGACACCACCATGTATTACACACACACACACACACACAGTCTGACCAGGAGACACCACCATGTATTACACACACACACACACAGTCTGACCAGGAGACACCACCATGTATTACACACACACACACACAGTCTGACCAGGAGACATCACCATGTGTCTGACCAGGAGACACCACCATGTATTACACACACACACACACAGTCTGACCAGGATACATCACCATGTATTACACACACACAGTCTGACCAGGAGACACCACCATGTATTACACACACACACACACACAGTCTGACCAGGAGACACCACCATGTATTACACACACACACACACACACACACAGTCTGACCAGGAGACATCACCATGTATTACACACACACACAGTCTGACCAGGAGACATCACCATGTATTACACACACACACACACAGTCTGACCAGGAGACATCACCATGTATTACACACACACACAGTCTGACCAGAAGACATCACCATGTATTACACACACACACAGTCTGACCAGAAGACATCACCATGTATTACACACACACACACACACACAGTCTGACCAGGAGACATCACCATGTATTACACACACACACACACACACCACACACAGTCTGACCAGGAGACATCACCATGTATTACACACACACAGTCTGACCAGGAGACACCACCATGTATTACACACACACACACACACACACACACACACACAGTCTGACCAGGAGACACCACCATGTATTACACACACACACAGTCTGACCAGGAGACATCACCATGTATTACACACACAGTCTGACCAGGAGACACCACCATGTATTACACACACACAGTCTGACCAGGAGACATCACCATGTATTACACACACACAGTCTGACCAGGAGACATCACCATGTATTACACACACACACACAGTCTGACCAGGAGACATCACCATGTATTACACACACACACACACAGTCTGACCAGGAGACATCACCATGTATTACACACACACACACACACACACAGTCTGACCAGGAGACACCACCATGAATTACACACACACACACAGTCTGACCAGGAGACATCACCATGTATTACACACACACAGTCTGACCAGGAGACATCACCATGTATTACACACACACAGTCTGACCAGGAGACATCACCTTGTATTACACACACACAGTCTGACCAGGAGACATCACCATGTATTACACACACACAGTCTGACCAGGAGACATCACCATGTATCACACACACACAGTCTGACCAGGAGACATCACCATGTATCACACACACACAGTCTGACCAGGAGACATCACCATGTATTACACACACACACACAGTCTGACCAGGAGACATCACCATGTATTATACACACACACACACACACACAGTCTGACCAGGAGACATCACCATGTATTACACACACAGTCTGACCAGGAGACATCACCATGTATTACACACACACACAGTCTAACCAGGAGACATCACCATGTATTACACACACACACACACACACACAGTCTGACCAGGAGACACCACCATGTATTACACACACACACACACACAGTCTGACCAGGAGACATCACCATGTATTACACACACACACACAGTCTGACCAGGAGACATCACCATGTATTACACACACACACACACACAGTCTGACCAGGAGACATCACCATGTATTACACACACACACACACACAGTCTGACCAGGAGACATCACCATGTATTACACACACACAGTCTGACCAGGAGACATCACCATGTATTACACACACACACACACACACACACACACACACACACACACACTGACCAGGAGACACCACCATGTCTGACCAGGAGACATCACCATGTATTACACACACACAGTCTGACCAGGAGACATCACCATGTATTACACACACACACACACACAGTCTAACCAGGAGACATCACCATGTATTACACACACACACACACAGTCTAACCAGGAGACATCACCATGTATTACACACACACAGTCTAACCAGGAGACATCACCATGTATTACACACACACACACACAGTCTAACCAGGAGACATCACCATGTATTACACACACACAGTCTGACCAGGAGACATCACCATGTATTACACACACACAGTCTGACCAGGAGACATCACCATGTATTACACACACACAGTCTGACCAGGAGACACCACCATGTATTACACACACACACACACACACACAGTCTGACCAGGAGACACCACCATGTATTACACACACACAGTCTGACCAGGAGACACCACCATGTATTACACACACACACACAGTCTGACCAGGAGACACCACCATGTATTACACACACACAGTCTGACCAGGAGACATCACCATGTATTACACACACACAGTCTGACCAGGAGACACCACCATGTATTACACACACACAGTCTGACCAGGAGACACCACCATGTATTACACACACACAGTCTGACCAGGAGACACCACCATGTATTACACACACACAGTCTGACCAGGAGACACCACCATGTATTACACACACACAGTCTAACCAGGAGACATCACCATGTATTACACACACACAGTCTAACCAGGAGACATCACCATGTATTACACACACACACACACACACACACAGTCTAACCAGGAGACATCACAGTTGCTGTGCATCTGCAGTATTTCTTATTATTACATTTCCATTTGAGCAATGTTTTAGTGATATATATTTAGAGCGACTACACTGACCTCGACGAAGAAGACCAGTGTTTCTAACAGGGAGGGCTGGGTCATCAATCTGCTGTCTTTCATCTCCAACACATCTCCTTTACATCTGGATAACAGCTCTGGAGGGAGGAGGGGCACAGATCAGCATGGGGGAATAAGAAGGAACTACTACACCAGTGATACCTCGACTAGCAACCCGAAGCCATGACATCTCCTGTGGCTGACTACACAGTCATTATTACCATGGACCTGTTGTAATCTTTAAAGTGCTCTGATGTCTTACCTTGGAGTTGTACTATTAATGATTTGAAGGAGTTACAGATCTGGGTTTGGAGTTCTGACGAGTCGTCTGGAAAGAGAAATTATAAAGAACATGACATAATTTCTCCCCTTCCCCTCTCTAGACTCCTCCCACTTCCCCACCCCACATCCCTCTCTTCCTCCATCGCTCTCCTCCCCAGTCCTGCTGCTTCTGTAGATGGACAGACGGTTGGAGGCCAGTGGTACAGAAGTCTACATCACTCATCTTACCCAGTCCAGTGGTCTCTAGTTCCTGAAGAGTCAGTGATAGTTGCAGAGCAGAGGCCTGACAGTGACAGCTGCCACTAGACAGAGCAGAGGCCAGGCGGGAGGAGGGAGGGCCCAGGAACGGGTACTAGAACAACACAACAACAGTTAGGGGTCTTGTGTGGCTCAGTTGGTAAGAGCATGGTGGTGGGTTCTGTTCATGCTGGGGCCATCCAGTATGCACTCACTGATGTAAGTTGCTTTAGATAAACCAACTACCATATTACATTACACAGTTATTAGTGAAGCGTGTGTACCTGTGTCTGTTTCTCTGTGATCTGGGCTGCGGTCTGTAGTGTCAGGTCTAGCTGGGAGAGGAGAGTCTGGAGGGTGGAGCTTTTGGCCGATACACCATTCTCATTGGTCTTATCAGAGTTCCGTTTTGAGGGGGCGTGTCCGAGCAGAGCCAATGAGGCGAGGAGGCGGAGCGTGAGAGAGCGAACCTTTAACCAGACCGACTCCTCCTCTAGAGACAGACGACGATGCTCCTCAGTCAGCTCCCTGGAATACACACACATTTTTACAGACTGGCATGGGTAAATATGTTGTGAACTTGTGACAAGTGTGTGTGTACCGGTCCTTGGGGTCCCAGCTGAAGAGGACCGTCAGGTCTCTGTTGTCCCTCATGTTGTCCCAGGGAATGTCATCCTCCTCAGGACACAGACCCATCGCCTTCACACTCTCCTCCAGACTTGATGTGCTAGAGCAACACAGGAATGTGTTATAGGTAGGTGTGTGTGTGTGTGTGTGTGTGTGTGTGTGTGTGTGTGTGTGTGTGTGTGTGTGTGTGTGTGTGTGTGTGTGTCTCACATGTCAGCCTCGGTGTACAAGTCCAGTAACATCCTCTCGGTGCGGACCTGAGCGAAGTGCAGAGATTGGTTGAGCCGGGTTCTAAATGCTATGAATTCTGGGATTTTCTCAAACGCTCCATACTTATAGGCCTGGATTATGTACTCTGAGGTCTGGTGGAGGACAGAAAAGAGGAAACAAGGAGAGGTGAGAAAATACAACTCATCAGAATATATGACATATTTAGGACATATTTAGGACATACTTAGATGAGACAGGGACTCACATCTTTCTGGTTGGAGTGGAAAAACCTGAGGGAGAAGTTATAGGACTGGGAGGCTGCAGCAAACTGCCCCAATGACCCTGCATAACGAGTTAACAGATACCTAGGAGAGAGGAGAGAATATAAGGATTAGTGCATCGGTTATGGTCATCTTAATGTGTGTGTGTGTGTGTCAGCGTTTCTGTCAGAGCATTTTAATTTACTGGACCAAAAATGGTTGCGGAACCAGATTACGGCGTCCACCCAGTTCTCAGAATGACAGAAATACCATTTAGTTCATGGTAACATGCATCTCGGATGCAACGGAGTGAGTCATTCTTAATGAATTCCGATGAGGAATTGGAATATGTTAGAATACATAGGAAGTGCGTTGAATTATACTGCCAACATTATATAGTCTAATTAACTTATTCGTGTCTATACAGAAAGAAAGAAAATCATCAGAAATGTGGCTACTACACCAGAAAGCATGATTTGGCCAAAGAGGATCATTAGCTGTGGATTGTTTTAGAAATCACAGCCTACAGTCAGAAGGGCCCGCAATTTGGGCAGAGCACGCGGCAAATACCAAATAGATGATTGTTGAGATGCGATCGTCAGTGAAAAGCATTTAGACCCCGAGCCAGGCATATCGCAATATTTAAAAGTACAAATCGCCAAAAAACTGTTTGGAAAACAAATGACTATTTCTGTAAATGCCACTGTCAGCCAGAGAAATATGCTGAGAAGAATTATCACCACAGCAAGCAAGGTACTTGGAGTCACAGACAGGCCTAGATGAGATCTTTAAGGTCAGGGCCCTCCGCAAGGCTCACAAAATCATTTTAGACCCAAGCCACCCCCTGTAGCCAGACTTTGAACTACTCCCCTCTGGGCGCAGGTATAGGGCACCCCTCAGCAGGAAAAACAGAACGAGACAATAATTTGTTCCAGGTGTGATATCCCTCCTAAATAGATCAGGCCAATGTTCCTATCGACTCAGTAAGGCCAGCAGGCTAGTCTTTTTTTAAATTTTCAATGTTTTATTGGTATGTAACTTATGAAAGTTGTATTGTCAATTTTGTATTTAAAGGCCACTTTAAACGTGTACATTATACTGCAACAACATTTCCCCATGGGGACAATAAAGTAAGTAAGTAAAGAGAAGACAATGAAAAGAAACCAATCTGTCTTAATTATCAAAAGTCTCAACTTAATTGAGCGATCTTATTGGCACCAGCGAAGAACATTGGCCATATCCCCGGTGAGTGTGCATATTCACCGTCTGTGTCAGTGCCACCTTTGTTCGTTTCTGGACAATAATTTTCTCCTCCAGCTTAGATGGACATCATATTGTATTTGTCTCTCCCCTTTTAGTTGGCCTAATATATGGATCAGACAATGTTGTTATTGATCTGCTAGTCAGTGTCACCATGTCATTTATGTGGGGCGGCAAGGTAGCCTAGCGGTTAGAGCTTTGGACTAGTAACCGGAAGGTTGCAAGTTCAAACCCCCGCACTGACAAGGTACAAACCCCCGAGCTGACAAGGTCTGTCGTTCTGCCCCTGAACAGGCAGTTAACCCACTGAAAACAAGAATTTGTTCTTAACTGACTTGCCTAGTTAAATAAAGGTTAATAAAGGTCTCCAGTCATATAAAGTATAGTAGAATTGCTTGAAATTTGTTCATAAAAATCCAAAATTTTCCTGAGAAGAAATATAGGCTCTGATATAGCCTAGGCCTTCTCAAAGTCACTACTCGCTGCATTGAACAGTCTTTTTTGCAAACAGTGATCGAGTTATATTATTATGACTATCCAATCTAATCAACACATTAGGAATAGGAGGCTATCTTACATACGTTTGCAAATGTGAGAATGCATGGAATGCTTTATTATAAAAGGTGCATTTTTATGGAGAAACTTAGCTTTCCCAAACTTGAAACCCAAGTGTCACCTATGTTAGAACTGCCCATGTGTACTTTTCCTCAGCCAACAATGTGTGAGACAAACAGCAAAATCACTAGTCTAAGTCAATCTACTATCCCCCATAGTAGAAAAGTTGACCTATTCTATTGGCCAGCTTGTCATTCTGTGCGAGAAAGAAATAGCCTATTCCAAACAGACTCTGGGACAGTTGTGGGAAGATAGACATGAAATTCATACAACCTGTAGGCCTAGGCTACATTAAAAAAATGTTTTTAAAGCAATGAGTCTGATGCAACAGATCAGAACGTCCAGAACAGCTGGTGCTCTCATGCATGCTTCTGTGTTGATTGCTCCAAGCAAACATAAAAAGGCATTTAGCTCATCTTGTAGGCTTGTGTCACTGGGCAGCTCACGGCTGCGCTTCCCTTTGCAGTCCATAATAGTTTAAGGCCTGCCACATCCGACGAGCGTCAGAGCCGGTGTAGTAGGATTTAATCTTAATCCTGTATTGATGCTTTGCTTGTTTAATGGTTTGTCTGAGGGCATAGCAGGATTTCTTATAAGTGTCCGGATTAGTGTCCCGCTCCTTGAAAGCGGCAGTTCTAGCCTTTAGCTCGATGCAGATGTTGCCTGTAATCCATGGCTTCCGGTTGGGATATGTACGTATGGTCACTGTGGGGACGACGTCATCAATGCACTTATTGATGAAGCCTGTGACAGGTGGTATACTCCTCAATGCCATTGTATAAATCCCGGAACATATTCCAGTCTATGCTAGTAAAACAGTCCTGTAGCTTAGCATCCGCATCATCTGACCACTTCCGTATTGAGCAGCCCGACCTCCGTCCCTCTTTTCTCCGTCTTTTCTTCATGCAAATGATGGGGATTTGGGCCCATTTTTACTCATAATATGTAGTAAGAGGTTCAGGTTTCAAAAAATTAAGTATACGTTTTCAAAATGCATACTGCCTCCAGCTCATTGCAAAGTGGTGTGTGATGCGCTGACGCCTGCCTAGTTGCCTATGCACTTGTATGGAGAATTGGAAGCGCGCTTCAATTACCAGTTGAGAAAAAAGGAGCTTTTTTGAAATCGCAGCCATTGTTTTTTTAACATGCAATTGCTTTTATAATTGTTGCGCAATTATTGGGCTTTTTAAAGCGCGTTTTACTCCAGCAGCAACCAGCTGAGGAGCTGATTTCTCCTGCAGATCCCCAGCTGGTTGCTGCTGGAGTAAAACATGCGCTTTTATCAGCACATTCATTGCACAACAACTCTAAATATAATCACGTCTTAAACAGTGTGCACAATTAAAAACAGCTTGGCTTTTCAAATCAATATATACGATAAAATGCATTATTTCTCAATGGGATTTTATTATTTTATTTAAAAATAGAATGGTTCATTTTTGGGGGGGCCAAGAGCCGGCCATTACCAGTTAACGGAAACCCTGGGGTGTGTGTATTACTATCCTAATGGGTACCGGAAGTCCCCACATGGATAGTAAAACAAGGAAAATCCTCCCTCGTGGGGACATTTCCCAGGTCCCCCATGAGGACAAAGACTATTTTAGGCTCAGGGGTTAGGTTTAGGGTTAGAATTGGGCTTAGGGGTTGGCTTTACAATTAGGTGTTCGTTTTATTGTAAGGAGTTAAGGAAAATAGGATTTGGAATGGAAATCTACTTTAGCTCACAAGGATTTGAGAGAATTGTGAGTGTGTGTACTAGAGACCCACCCTATGGTGTCGTGCTGTACGTGCTTGGCATCCAGACTGGAGTAGAGGTCCACTACGGGCTGGAAGGCTCCGAGGCGACAGAAAAGAAGCAGCAGCAGTAGTTTGAACTGAGCGTTGGAGGGACTGTAGGACAAACCCTCCTCTAATACTCCTAGACACTGCCACAGCATGTTCTCGTCGCCTAACACGCACAGAGACACACACACACACACAGTATGTTAACAAACAGAGAAACCAAGAGCGAGAGAGGGAAAGAGAGGCAGAGAGTGAAAGGCAGGGAGACAGAGAGAAAGAGGCAGAGAGAGGCAAAGAGAGAGGCAGAGAGAAAAGGCAGGTAGATGAGAGAAAGAGAGAAATTAAGACGATGACTCACCAGTTTCTGTCCAGAGGTCGATGTAGACGTGAGCGACCATGAGACAGTACGTATCAGAGAACTGGAGCTCTGTCTTCAGACACGACTTCCCTGTTTTACACACACACACTATTGTCAGAAACTATTTTCTGGTTCTTCACAAAATTGCCATTGCATCTCTTCCAGCTGTTTTTTAAGCTAAATGCATCACATTTTGGATGGCTAGACGGAAAGGGATAGATAAAGATAGGGACCGATAGAATGTCCGTCCTTACCAAACTGTAGTCCATAGTGGTAGTGGGCTTTGAGTTCTGTGATGAGGCATAGTTTGCCCTCTGTGTCCAGAGTGTGTTGCAGTCCCAGCACCCGGCTCAGCTGACACACACACAGGTGTCTCTGCAACGCCTTCGTATCCCCCGGAAACCCAAAGCCATCCTCACCCACCTCCCCCAACGGAACCAACTCCCCCAGACGGTTTTCAAACTACAGGGAGGAGGAAAGAATAGGAGAGGGAAGGAGAGGAGCAGAATTGTCCAACTCATCAGGGGCTTGGTGATAGATTCCCACTACTGGTGGTGTTCTGCAGGTGTGTGTGTACCTGTGTGTGTTGCTCAGGGGGAAGTAGGTGTAAATATATCTTCAGGTCTGTAATACAGCAGGGTTTGTCTCCAAACTTCCCAAAGAACTGAAGCATCAACTCCAACGGATCTCCTGTAGACAACCAATAAAAACACAACGCAAATAAACTGTCAACAGCCACGGAAACTGTAAGGTGTGCGTTAGTGCTTTGAGGTTGGTTCGGTCTCGATTCATCAATTTAAAAAATCATCATGGTTTTCAATATCGGTTTCAACCATCATTATTAGACAAATGCATTATGTGGGTTAAATGGTATAGCACAAAATACAACTATTAAGTTGAATAAAAGTCCCATGATGGTTGTGACTGCCCATTACGGCTTATGCCTTATTAACCATCATTAATTTACTTTAATTAAATATTTCAGTTTGTGTACATTACATTTGTTTTATTTGATGACTTTATTATTTAATTCCAAGTCATCACATCTCTATAGAGCTGCTGCCTATGTTGTCAGACAAAATCACTATTTAGTAGTTCTTCGAAAGTAAATCAGCATATTTCTGACTGCTGAATACCAACTATCAATCACTTAGATCATGTGCAGTATTTTCAGGTAGAAAAGAAAAGATCCAAAGCAACTGCTTTCTGCCCCTCTCTTTCCCTCTTGATTTCGCGTTCTCTCCGTCTCCGTGTGTGCTCCACACCACTGAGGTATAATAAGCTCCATACAGATTGGACAAGTAGGCGGACGCGCAACGGATTATGGTCCTTGTAGTCAATTACCACATTTTCTGCGCTAAACTATGTAGAATATTAGCCTTTTGGAAACTACAAATCCCTACTACATTGCACAGTTCGATCTGATCTCTAGAGAAACTGTGCATCGAGCTCACAGAAAAACAAATGCAATTCAAATAATTGAACCGAGTTCCAAAAATAACAGCAGCACTAGTGTGTGTTTGTGTGTGTGTACCTAGCTCTTCCTCATCAGGACAGCCCCTCTGTCTCAGTCTGTGTATGAGTTCCAGGCAGGCCATGTAGGGACCTCTGAGAGGACGAGAATCCTTCTTGTCCTCCTCCTCCATCCTGTCCACCACAAACTTCACTGCCTCCGCCACAGTGGTGTGCACTGGACCCTCCACACAGCTAGAGAAAGAAGGGGAGGCAAAGAAGATAGTTTGTTTGATCAGCCCATCTCTTCTATGAGGTAAAACTTCCACCAAGAGCAGAATCTCTAACAAGCAATGGCCTCTTGTAATAGTTATTATATATATATATCACTCACACAACAGGGTTTCTGTTTGCCGGCTTTTAGTCGAAAAAACATGAAAGGCCGATAAATAACTTTACCGGCCAAAATGATTGAGAGAAAAAAAAAGGTTTTTAATATTTTGGGGTAGCATGTAGCCTAGTGGTTAGAGGCATGTAGCCTAGTGGTTAGAGGCATGTAGCCTAGTGGTTAGAGGCATGTAGCCTAGTGGTTAGAGGCATGTAGCCTAGTGGTTAGAGGCATGTAGCCTAGTGGTTAGAGGCATGTAGCCTAGTGGTTAGAGGCATGTAGCCTAGTGGTTAGAGGCATGTAGCCTAGTGGTTAGAGGCATGTAGCCTAGTGGTTAGAGGCATGTAGCCTAGTGGTTAGAGGCATGTAGCCTAGTGGTTAGAGGCATGTAGCCTAGTGGTTAGAGGCATGTAGCCTAGTGGTTAGAGGCATGTAGCCTAGTGGTTAGAGCGTTGGCCCAGTAACTGAAAGGTTGCTGGATCGAATCCCTGAGCTGACAAGGTAAAAATCTGTCGTTAAGCCCCTGAACAAGGCAGTTAACCCACTGTTGGCCGTCATTGTAAACAAGAATTTGTTCTTAACTGACTTGTCTAGTTAAATAAAGGTTGAATTCATTGACGGAAATACCAGCCGATGGAAATACATTTGATCGTCATACTTATCGCTATATAGGTTCATTTTCATATAATAGTGGAATTAAATTGGTGTATGTGTATTTGTTAGTCATCGCTTAGCCCATCTTATTTATCCAACACAACTATCACACAGAGCCTATTTTGAACAGGATTTCTCCTGCAGCTCCTCAGCTGGTTGCTGCTGCATGTGCTTTTATAAGCCCATTCATTGCATAACAATTCTAAATGCAATCACGTTTTAACTGTTTATGTGCACAATTAAAAACAGCTATTTTTATTTCACAACTTTATTACCGCCTTATTCAAGCGCAGCGTCACCACTTTAAAATGTGAGCTGGAGGCATTAGGGCCTATGCATTTTGAAAACATAGGCCTCCTTGATTGTTTAAAACCTGAATGTCTAACTTTATGTTACGAGGCATGTCTTACCTTGCTTCAAAGTAGCCTATAGGCAAATCCCACCATGGAAACGTGGAGGCAATTATTTTATTAAGACTTCATAGGCGGCGCGTAAATTTCAAGTTTGGGGAAGCTTACAATTTATCCTCGTACCATTTCTACCGATCTGCGTGCCAGTTATGATTTTCATTTGCGCATTTTTGTGGAACAGTTTGATTTCAATAATAATGTTTTTGTTTCTCAAAATCATTGGCACGTGGTTAATCATGAAAATCTGAATTAAAATGATACAAAATTCAACTATGGCGAGAGCACTACCCTCTGCTATATGGACACATTGATACACTGTGATCTATTGCCCGCTAAAGAACTGATAGCCTATAGGCCAATGCAGCAGTAGGCCTAACTTCCATTGTCAACTAAAATCAAATGCATTAAACCGAAAATGATCAATTCAGGTTTTCAATTGCATTTATTTCTCAGTCTGCCTGCATCCCTTTCTAAATGTCTTGACTTGAGCTACTCTTTTTATAAATTCCCCATTACGTTTACTACGGGTGACATATGTACCCGTAATTTCCTGACTATAAGCCGCTACTTTTTTCCCACGCATTGAACCTCGCGGTTTATACAGTGACGGCAAATGTATGGATTTTTCCAAATGCATATGATGCAGCTTTCAAGTTGAAGGCGATCGATCTGGCTGTTGGAAAAGGAAATAGAGCTGCTGACAGCGTGGAGCATTGTCAAAAAATCCACTATCATCAACGGGTTTCGAAAGGCTGGACCGCTGCGTGTTGAAGAGATCAGCGATCCAACATCGGATGAAGCAATTCTGAGGCTATTCAACTCCGACACCGAAGGAGATGACTTCAGTGGTTTCAGTGCACAGGTGGAGGAAGATAGTGACCAATGACTTTCTTGGTAGGCTACTGTTTACTGCTATTTTTAAATGTTTTGTTACAAGCCGTGTTTTGTTTAAAGGCCTATTTATTTTTGTTACAAGCCGTGTTTTGTTTAAAGGCTGGGTAAAGTTCATTTGTTTCAATGTACCAGTAGACACCTGCGGCTTATAGACATGTGCGGCTTATTTATGTACAAAATACATATATTTTTTTTATTCAGTGGGTGCGGCTTATATTCAGGTGCGCTTAATAGTCCAGAAATTACGGTAATGGGAATTGATAAAAACAATCAAAAGGGCAAACAATTCACACAATAAAACAACGAATGTGCAAAAATTGGCGGGAGACATCTGAGCCATTCTGGTGAGACTCGCCTATATCTTAGCCACATCCCCCACACCTCCTTGTCTCAACATTTGTTGATATACTCAAGAGAATCTATACACATATTTTAGATGCTTTTCACTGACAGCCGCAACTCAACAGTCAGCTAGGCCTTATTGGCATGCATTCTGCCCAAATTGTGGCCTTTGCAAATAGGCATAGGCCTACAAGCTTTTGATTTCTAAGAAACCACAGCTATTTTTTAAATATTTTTTTTTAAATCTAATGATCGTTGATTCTGCTGTGGATAAGTCATGCTTTCTGGTGGAGTATTTTGAATGATTTTATTTATGTATAGACAAGAGTAATGATATAATTTTGCCAAATGTATTCATATTTACTTCCCTAGCCTACTCGACGCACCTCCTATGAAAGACTTCCTCATGTGCCATTGCTCTCCTGTTCCATTGGCTTTCATATCAACTATCCTTCATTGTCCAGAAGCCAAAGGCACAATCCTAGTCATATTAGCAACCCATCCTAGTTGTTGCATCTTTAGATCTCCCCCTCTTTCTAAGTTTCTAATGGAGATTTTCAACAATGTCACATATAGAACCACTCTCACCAGGTGTGCCGTTTAGAATGGACTTTTCCCGTGAATTGCATTTTGGCAAATGTTTGAAAATTACATTTTATTTTCTGCTTCGTTACAGGAGTTGAATGTTCTGTGAAGTTGCATTACCATAATCTAAATGTGATTTCTGTCATTTTGAGCACAGTGGGTGGATGCCGTAATGGGTCCGGTAAATTTCTCAAATGGCCGGTAAATTGAAATCTTCCCGGTCACGTTGTCCGGCGCCACATTTTCCTAACCGAAACCCTGACACACATAGTACTCACTGCTCTTCCTCATTAGGTGGGCTCCAGGACTTGTCCATGAGATGGAAAAGAGAGTCAAAGTAGGAGAGATAGAACTGCCATTCATCAGGACTGTAGAGAGATTGAGAAAGAGGAGAGAGGGGGAAAGAGAGCAAGAGAAAGGGGGAGAGAGGGGGGGGAGAAAGAGAGAGGGGAGAGACATAAAGACCAACTTTGTAAGAGCAATGCTGAAGTGTGTGCATAAATGTGAGTTTGATATAAATGTGTGTACTCACTTTTTGAGCAGTAGCTTGTAGGACAGAGCATTGCATTCAGGCCAGAGCTGCAGTCGTTGGTACATCATCATACACTTATTCTCCCTGCTCTGCAACTCACTGGTCAACTTCTCTATGAGACGGCAAACATACACAGAGTGAGTAGAAAGACATGAACAAGTCGCACAGCGAACAACCCAGAAGCTGTACAAATTGTCTCTTGAGTCTCTCACACACGCACACAGAATCTCTGTCCATTCTTACCTCCCAGTGGACCGCGGACCATGTCCAGAGCCTCCACATACTTCCCCAGCCGCTCCAGGATCATAAAGTACAGTTGAACCTCAGCCTCAGCCTCGATCTTCTCCTCCTTCACCATCTTCTCCACCATGCGTTCAGCCAGAGGCAGGAACATGGTCTGGGCCAACTTCTCATCCTGCGCAGAAATGGCCTGAAACACACACACAGAAAGTAAACACACACAGTCACACAGACAGACTCACACAGTCAATCAAGCTATATATTTAGTGAGAGTGTATGCCTACCTGCATGACCAGACTCATGACAGACCAGAAGTAGTAGGGGTTCTTAGGAACGGTCTTATACAAGGCCATCCCCGCCTAGCGAGCCAGACAAACAGAACAATACAAAAGAACACATGACTTATTATTTGTTGACATCATGGGAATATTGAAGACACTAGTTAGGGGTACTTAAACCCTTTGACACGTACAATCACATATTCGCAATCATTGTTGACTGGTCCCTGCAGCGTATCATCACAAATAGTGCATTCAGACCACTTGACTTTTTCCACATTTCAAATCAAAGTTTGTCACGTGTGCCGAATACAACAGGTGTAGACTTTACAGTGAAATGCTTACTTACAGGCTCTAACCAATAGTGCAAAAATGGTATTAGGTGCATAATAGGTAAGTTAAGAAATAAAACAGTAAAAAGACAGGCTATATACAGTAGCGAGGCTATAACAGTAGCGAAGCTACATACAGACACCGGTTAGTCAGGCTGATTGAGGTAGTATATACATGCAGATATGGTCAACTTCTTATGGCTGCAGGGGCAGTATTGAGTAGCTTGGATGAAAGGTGCCCAGAGTAAACAGCCTGCTCCTCAGTCTCAGTTGCTAATATATGCATATTATTAGAAACCACTCTGAAGTGCCTAAAACTGTTTGAATGATGTCTGAGTATAACAGAACTCATATGGCAGGCAAAAACCTGAGAAGAAATCCAAACAGGAAGTGAGAAATCTGAGGTTGATCGATTTTCAACTCGGGCCCTATTGAATTCAGATTGGGATATGAATGAAGTTGCACTTCCTAAGGCTTCCACTAGATGTCAACCATCTTTAAAAACTTGAATGAGGCTTCTACTGTGTTGTGGGACTGAATAAGAGCTGAATGAGTCAGGTTACTGGCAGAGAGCCATTTCCTGGTCACGCGCATTCCACATGGTATCGACTTGCGGTTGGAACTTTATTGAAGATTTATGATAAAAACATCCTAATGATTGATTCTATACTTAGTTTGAAATGTTTCTTCGACCTGTAATATAACTTTTTCAAGTTTTTGTCCGAACACGAGCGTTTGGATATGTGTACCTAACGCTAATAAAAGTAGCTACTTGGACATAAATAACAGGCATTATCGAACAAATCAAGCATTTATTGTGGAACTGCGATTCCTGGGAGTGCATTCTGATGAAGATCAAAGGTAAGGGAATATTTATCATGTAATTCCTGGTTTCTGTTGACTCCAACATGGCGGCTAATTTCATTAATTTTCTGAGTGCCGTCTCAGATTATTGCATGGTTTGCTTTTTCCGTAAAGTTTTGCTGAAATCTGACACAGCGGTTGTATTAAGGAGAGGTATATCTATAATTCCATGTGTATAACTTGTATTATCATCTACATTTATGATGAGTATTTCTGTTGAATCGATGCGGCTATGCAAAAATCACTGGATGTTTTTGGAACTAGTGAACGTAACGTGCCAATGTACACTCAGATTTTTTTTATATAAATATAAACTATCAAACAAAACATACATGTATTGTGTAACATGAAGTCCTATGGGTGTCATCTGATGAAGATCATCAAAGGTTAGTGATTTATTTGATCTCTATTTGTGCTTTTTGTGACTCCTCTCTTTGGCTGGAAAAATGGATGTTTTTCTGTGGCTTGGTGGTGACCTAACAATCGTTTGTGATGCTTTCGCTGTAAAGAATATTTGAAATATGACACTGTGGTGGGATTAACAACAAGATTACCTTTAAAACGGTATAAGATACATGTATGTATGTTTGAGGAATTTTAATTATGAGATTTCTGTTGTTTTGAATTTGGCGTCTTGCACTTTCACTGGCTGTTGTCATATCATCCCGTTGACAGGATTGCAGCCCTAAGAAGTTAGTGACTATGCATATATGATGAACAGAGAGTAGGAGTAGCGTAAGAGAGGATTTGGCGGGTGGTGGGTGGGACACAATGCAGATAGCCCGGTTAGCCAATGTGCGGGAGCACTGGTTGGTTGGCCCAATTGAGGTAGTATGTACATGAATGTATAGTTAGTGACTAAGCAGATATGATAAACAGAGTAGCAGCAGCGTAAAAAGAGGGGTGGGGGGGGTTTGCATTACAGCACTGGGAGCCTAGTCACATGACAACCTGCTTGCAGTTTAGCGAATTTATTAAAAGTAAAACAGAAATACCTTATTTAGATAAGTATTCAGACCCTTTGCTATGAGACTTGAAATTAAGCTCGGGTGCATCCGGTTTCCATTGATGATCCTTGACGTTTCTACAACTTGATTAAAGTCCACACCTGTGGTAAATTCAATTGACTGGACATGATTTGGAAAGACACACACCTGTCTATATAAGGTCCCACAGTTGACAGTGCATGTCAGAGCAAAAACCAAGCCATGAGGTCAAAGGAATTGTCCGTAGAGCCCCGAGACAGGATTATGTCGAGGCACAGAACATTTATGCAGCATTGAAGGTCCTCAAGAAGACAGTGGCCATCATTCTTAAACGGAAGAAGTTTGGAACCAGCAGGACTCTTCCTAGAGCTGGCCGCCCAGCCAAACTGAGCAATCGGGGGAGAACGGCCTTGGTCAAGGACGTGACCAAGAACCGGATGGTCACGCTGACAGAGCTCCTGAGTTCCTTTGTGGAGATGGGAGAACCTTCCAGAAGGACAACCATCTCTGCAACACTCCATCAATCAAGCCTTTATGGTAGAGTGGCCAGACGGACGCCACACCTTAGTAAAAGGCGCATGACAGCCCGCTTGGAGTTTGCCAAAAAGCACCTAAAGGACTATGACAATGATAAATAAGATTCTCTAGTCTGAGAAACCAAGATTGAACTCTTTGCCCTGAATGCCAAGCGTCCCATCTGGAAGAAACCTGGCACCATCCCTACGGTGAAGCATGGTGGTGGCAGAATCATGCTGTGGGGATGTTTTTCAGCGGCAGGAACTGGGAGACTAGTCAGGATCAAGGCAACGATGAACAGAACCAAGTACAGAGATCCTTGATGAAGTCCTGAGAGCACTGGAGCAGGTTCTCTCAGACTGGGGCGAAGGTTCACCTTCCAAAAAGACAACGACCATAAGCACACAGCCAAGACAACGCAGGAGTAGCTTCAGGACAAGTCTCTGAATGTTCTTGAGTGCCCCAGCCAGGACTTAAACCTGACCGAACATCTCTGGAGAGACCTGAAAATAGCTGTGCAGTAACGCTCCCCATCCAAAATGACAGAGCTTGAGCGGATATGCAGAGAAGAATGGAAGAAACTCCCAAAATACAGGTGTGCCAAGCTTGTAGCGTCATACCCAAGAAGAATCAAGGCTGTAATCACTGCTTTTTGCTTTGTCATTATGGGGTATTGTGTGTAGATTGAGGGGGAAAAAAACAATTGAATTTTTGAACAAGGCTGTAACCTAACAAAATGTGGAAAAAGTCAAGGGGTCTGAACACTTCCTGAAGGCACTGTACATTTGGTATGCTACAGTAGAAACGACAACACAATATGCAGAAAATAAAGCCCTTACTTTGGTAGGAACGCACACATGTCCAAAGTCTAATTTGTAAGGAAACTACAATGAAGGTAATGCGGGCGCCGGCCAGATAATGTGCCGGGGGAAAAAGTTTGCAATCCTGTTCTGACTAGAGATGCAGAATGTCTTCATACTGGATCTGGGGAAACACTGGGGAAGTGCTTGGGCTCTCGTTGAGGAGAGAAGTTTGTTGAGAGAAGTTTGTCCGACTCAGTAAAGCCTCAAATATAAATGATCTGCAACAGTGAAATGGGCTACTGCTTATGTGAATTAATGAAGCGGGACACACTTCAAATCAAACTGTTAGAAAACTAGTTAGAAAATAATTATAAATTGACAAGTTGAAACATAGATAATTGGCAGGCAGTGTGGCTTGGTTTGAGGGCAGCCTGTCTTGTTGGGTAACAATCACATTTTGCAACAGTGAGTGCACATAAAAAACCTCACACTGGGGAAACCGTTAGAGATATTTGGAACTTATGTGTGAAAAGGTTAAAGCAGTTGTATTTAATGCTTTGGGAAAGCTGGGGAAGTGTGTGTGTGTGTGTGGGAAAGGGGGATATCTAGTCAGTTGTACAACAGAATGCCTTCAACTGAAGTGTCTTCCACATTTAACCCAACCCCTCTGAATCAGAGAGGTGTGGGGGGCTTCCTTAAATCGACGTCTTCGGCGCCCGGGGAACAGTGGGTTAATTGCCTTGCTCAGGGGCAGAACTACAGATTTTTACCTTGTCAGCTCAGGGATTAGATCCAGCAACCTTTCGGTTACTAGTCCAATGCTCTAACCACTAGACTGTGTGTGTGTGTGTGTCTGCATTTTCTGACCTGCTGCATCTTCTTGTACTCTCCAACACGGGCGTAGGCCATGAACAGGTGAGAGTGATACTCCTCGCTGAGGGGAACCTTCTTCACCGCAGCTTCATACAGCTTAGTCACCAACTCAGCTACAGACAGAGGGGATGGGGAGAGTCAACATCACAACATCTAAGGCCTTTGCAGACTGTATGGCAGCTTCAGTCTTTTACAATCATCACATTACACTGTGCGATGTAATCAAATGAAAATATTGATAACCTGGCCAGACTGCACAATTTGCTTCAGTTCTGTCATCAAATTCCGCGATTGGCTTGAGAGTCTACGTCAGTCTACGTAGGCTGTGTCAACTGCAGCGCTGTATTTGATCTGCGCATCTGCCAGCACCAGCAGAACAAGCCACTCTTTATGCTTATGCGCAAGTTTGGGAAAAAATGAAAGTGTGCATAGTTTTCATATAACTGTACATGTCCGAACTTAGAGTCAAATAGGCTTCCCCAAAATAGCATGGTCGCTGTGGTAGAACGCTTACTTTGATTGGTGATTTTGTGCATTTATCAAAATCCCATTGGGTAGCCTGATTTCAGATTATTAGGGAAATCATTCTTCTTGCACAGCATGTAAATGTTTAAATCGAACTATTGTATTAAACTGATTATTCACAATAATGTGCATACTTAGTGCCGGCCATGTTCCTATTGGTCAGTCACCAGGATCGGCTCATAACACCAGCCACACTATACAATAAATGCGAAACAATTCTGACACTGCCAGAACTTACACAGTGGTACTTTAAAAGTCGTCAGACCCCGACCCTGTCACACTGAACGAGCCAAGACGTCCGACAGTCGTTTACGACCTACCAATTTGCCAACAAAGTAGACATTTTGTTTGGGACAGAGAAATCATAGCATAAGACGGCTAAAATCTTACAGTCTATGGGGGCGCTTTAAAGATAATTCAGAGAGTTGTGTGGATGTGTGCATGTTTGGTTTTACTGCCTTTGTGGAGAACAAAAGTACTCAAAAGGATAGTAAAACAAGAAAAATCTGGAAAATTGGGGACATTTTCCTGGTCCCCTAAAGGAAAAAGCCTATTTTAGGCTCAGGGGTTAGTGTTAGGTTTAGGGGTTAGTGTAAGTGTTAGGTTTAGGGTTACGGAAAATAGGATTTTGAATGGGAATCAATTGTTTGGTCCCCAGAAGGATAGTACAACAAATGTGTGTGTGTGTACTCACGGCGGTGCATCTCTCTGTACAGTATAGTGAGAGCCTGTAATGAGTTATCGTCGGTGGGTTCGAGTGTCGCCACCTCCTGGGCCAGGCTAAATGCTTCATCCTGCTTTCCTGTTCGCTGCAGACCGATGGCTTTCAACACCTGGCGAGAGGGATCTGCCTGAGTAACATGCCACCATCATCATCGTAGGGGGTAGAGGTTAGGGGCAGGGTTTTAGGTAAGGCCTAGGGGGTCAGGTATGGATATAAGTGCTTGTCTCTCTTTCAGTCATTAACCCAACTTCATTTACAGTTGCTAGCGAGCAGTTTTTGACCAGACCAGGAAAAGCTCTGGGCTCCATCTTGGGCCCTAAATACAGCCCAGAGTCCCACCCACCTTGGCACAGTGCAGGTCCTTGTGTTTCTTCAGCAGTTTGTCAGCCTGCTGGATCGCCATCTTGTTGTTGCCATTGTCCAGGTAGTCTTAAGGGAGATGAAATTACAGAATCAGTTAACCTACTCCATACAGTACTATAACACATACACACCCACCCCAGCCCAGTCCCACCCAAGGAGAAAGGGAGATATTCCTTGTATTTCTCTACAAACCATTCATGGAGTACTAAGACCTGTCAGCAACCAAATTTTCATATAAACTTGCACACTGATTTAAATAATTTAACCAAAGCCATTATCAGGCTCTGGAAGTAGTTTCTAAAATGTGGAATGTCCAATCAAAGACGCATATTTTGAACCAATGGGTAAAATAATATGTTAATTGTGTAAATAATCATCTAAAACAACCAATGGTCCAAACCTCATGTTTCTAACATTATTCTAACATTATTTAAGTTTTTACCCTTGTAGGATGACCAAAATTGAAAAGTGATAAAAAAAATAAGGACAGTTGCACAGCATAGCGTAAGCTAGGCTGGATGCTGTGCGAGAATAAAGACTACCTGACAGGCTCACTTTCCCGTTGAACTCGTCATGTCATCATTCTTCTCGAATAAGCAGGTAAGATAGATATTGATTTTGAGACATGACATGTAGTATTTCTTTGTTTTAGTATACGCCTTTTTATATTTCATGAAACATTCCTGTTGTGTTTTTGAAGATTTCTCACAAAAACAAGCAGATCTCTGAAATGTCAACTGGGCATACCATAAGCTTTTTTTCCTAAGCCTTTTATATGTAATTCACATTGTCATGCAAATGTAGCTTTCTTTTTTTACAGAGCACACACAAAGACAAGCAAGCACACAGTCCATTTCATAGGGCAAGTTGGGGTCTAGACTTCAGGGCAGCTGGATGCCAAAAAGAACCCTGCCAGACAGACACACAGTGCTCTCCAGCTACACTATGTCATCAGCCCAAACGACAGCCAGGCCAACATCATTATGTCTCGTGTTGGCCATCAGGGTTTCCCCATTCTTCATAAACCAAATGTCTCTAGATCAGCATCAATTTATATATCTACACCCATACAGCAGAAATATTTTTCTGTTGTACAACAGGTATATTTTCATTGTGTCCAGTGTCCACTCACTGACAGCCTCTGTCAACTGATGATAATCAACTCCACATGACTTCAGCAGAGCTTTTGAGGAATGGGAAACAGAGAGAAAGCTGAGAGACCAAACAGAAGTCTCAACGGTGCATGTAATTAGAGCAGTTTGAAAATAAATCTAACTGGATATAGCTAGCTATCTGTATGATATAATACGACACTAGAATGTCATCGAATGGCCCAAATCAAAGGCTACAACACAACCATGCATATCAAGCTAGCCAACCTTAATCCTCTTAAACCCATCTGACACATGACAGCTAGCTAACCATGATCATTGATCTGTAGTTATAGCCTTCATACTTTGTAGCTAGATAACAAATGAGTTAACAGCGTTGGCATCAGCATCAGAGACACGAAATCAACAACACCCGCTAATAAAAACCCATCTAACCAGCTATTTAGTTAGCATCACAACTACTGCCTTGTAACGTTAATAGCCAAACCATGGCATCCTGTTCTAGAGAGCTAAATTAGCATCTAATGGTAACTTAGCTAGCTACCGAGTTAACTGACGGTAAAACGCAACCGACCAATGTGTGTAATACACCCCGGTGTATCTGACCAACTAACTGGTTAGCTTAAACATAGTTGCTGATATTTCTGTGGCATGCAAAACTATTTGTAATAACGTTAAGACTCAGATCCATCACTGTTTCTACATGCTAACATAGCTAAGCCTTAGTTAATTAGCTGTCAAATCAAAGAGACCTGAATTTAGCAAGTGGGAGACTAATCGCTGAAACTATTTTAGGGTGTAGTTCAAAGCAAAGCTGTTTCATCGTGCATTGAATAACGGTGGGCAAAATATCTGCAGTTGTGCGCTGTCAGAATTGTGCTGACATCCACTCAAGCCAAGGTGCACGGTCATTCGGCGCTGCAGGCGAATTGAGTCCGGGGATGGGACTTGGGGGGCCCCTGGTGCTGCCCAGCGAGTGACAGACACAAGCTACTGATCAGATGACTGCTCCGGTACGTCGATAAACAATGACAACACATTTAACCAGACACAAATGTGCTGTTTCCTTGCGAATTGTTACCGTAAATGGGTCTAAGTCTCCGGTCGTTAGGGTCTTGCACATGGCCTCTAGCCGCCATGTTGGAGGTTACCAGTATATGTCTGAGCATGCGCGGTCGCGTCAAACCGGCAGGAATTAAAAGGGGCAGCACATATTTTTTTTCACCTTTATTTAACCCGGTAGGCTGTCAGGCTCTCATTTAGAACTGCGACCTGGCCAAGATAAAGCAAAGCAATGCGACACAAACAACAACACAGAGTTACACATGGAATAAACAAGCATACAGTCAATAATACAATAGAAGAAGTCTATATACAGTGTGTGCAAATGAGGTAGGATAAGGGAGGTAAGGCAATAAATAGGCCATAGTGGCGAAAAAATTACAATATATCAATTAAACACTGGAGTGATAGATGTGCAGAAGATGAGTGAGCAAGTAGAGATACTGGGGTGCAAAGGAGCAAAATAAAAAAAAACAGTATGGGGATGAGGTAGTTGGACGGGCTATTTACAGATGGGCTATGTACAGGTGCAGGGATCTGTGAGCTGCTCCGACAGCTGGTGCTTAAAGTTAGTGAAGGAGATGTAAGTCTCCAGCTTCAGTGATTTTTGCAGTTTGTTCCAGTCATTGGCAGCGGAGAACTGGAAGGAAAGGCGGCCAAAGAGGAATTGGCTTTGGGGGTGACCAGTGAAATATACCTGCTGGAGGGTGTGCTATGGGTGGGTGCTGCTATGGTGACCAGTGAGCTGAGATAAGGTAGGGCTTTACCTAGCAATGATTTATAGATGACCTGGAGCCAGTGGGTTTGACAACGAATATGAAGCGAGGGCCATTTCAGTAGGATTTATCTGAATTGAATCTACTCAATACAGCAAATGCCAAATAAATGTTAAAATACAGTCTCAGTATGTCAACTGCAGTGCTTTAAAATACTTTAAAATACTACTTAAGTAGTTTTTTGGGGGGTATCTGTACTTGACTTTTTATATGTTTGACAACTTTTACTTTTACTTCAGTACATTCCTAAAGTAAATCATGTACTTTTTACTCCAAACATTTTCCCTGACACCCAAAACTACTCGTTACATTTTGAATGCTTAGTAGGACAGGGAAATGGTACAATTCACACAGTTATTAAGATAACATCCCTGGTCATCTCTACTGCCTCTGATCTGGCAAATTCACTAAACACAAATACTTCATCTGTAAACGATGTTTGAGTATTGGAGTGTGTCCCTGGCTGTCCGTAAAAAATGTTTAAATAAATGCGAAAATTGTACAGTCTATTTTGCTTAATATATGGAATTTGAAATGATTTATACTTTTATTTTGATACTTAAGTATATTTAAGCAATTACAATTACTTTTGATACTTAAGTATATTTAAAACCAAATACCCAAGTAAAAGCCGACAAGGTAAAAATCTGCCTTTCAGCCCCGGAGCAAGGCAGTTAACCCCCAACAACTGCTCTCCGAGCGCCGATGATGTGGTTGTCGATTATAAGGTGGCCCCCCGCACCTCTCTGATTTGAGGGGTTGGGTTAAATGTGGAAGACACATTTCAGTTGGATGCGTTCAGTTGTACAACGGTATCCCCCGTTTCCAACTGCCATTTACCCATACTGATCGTTCATTATTTGAAAAGACTGTAGTTTCTTACATGCAGTTCACAATGACACATGACTGTTGTACTTAGCTGTGCCACTAGTGGTCCCTCTTGGTCTGTCAAACTCTGGTCAAACTCTGACCTTTAAAAAATATTATTCAGCTCTAATTTTCTCATTTTAATTTAAAATGTCTCCATTAAAATTGAATTGATCATAAATAATAATTCCCTATGTATGTGAGTGATATACTGATCTGCATATCAGAATGATGTCTTAATAACGAAACAACTGCAGATACCTTGAAATGGTCCCCACTCCAGTCCTTCCCCAGATAATGTACTGTACTTTCTTCACCACTACATGGCCCTAAAAATATATGGTCTACTGAAACTAGATATTCTATAAGTCTACTTCTGTCTACCTCTGGAGAGGTGAGCGTTGACTGAGACATCAAACCAACTCTAGGTGAGAATAACAAAGTGAATGGACAGAGAGTAAATATAGAATATTAGCTTAAAACTATTGTGGAGCTCCTGCAACTACAGTTGGGTCATGGAGTCATTAAGGTTGGAGTCAGGTTGGAGTCATTAAAACTAGTTTTTCAACCACTCCACAAATTTCTTGTTAATAAACTATACTTTTGGCAAGTCAGTTAGGACAACTACTTTGTGCATGACAAAGGTAATTTTTCCAACAGTTGTTTGCAGACAGATTATTTCCCTTTAATTCACTGTGTCACAAAATTATGACATGCCTTTAGAAGCTACTGATAGGCTAATTGACATCATTTGAGTCAATTGGAGGTGTCCCTGTGGATGTATTTCTAGGCCTACCTTCAAACTCAGTGCCTCTTTGCTTGACGTCATGGGAAAATCAAAAGAAATCAGCCAAGACCTCAGAAAAACAATTGTAGAAAATTGTAGACCTCCACAAGTCCAGTTCTTCCTTGGGAGCAATTTCCAAACGCCTGAAGGTACCACGTTCATCTGTACAAACAATAGTACGCAAGTATAAACACACTGGGACTACGCAGCTGTCATACCGCCCAGGAAGGAGACGCGTTCTGTCTCCTAGAGATTAACTTACTTTGGTGTGAAAAGTGCAAATCAGTCCCAGAACAACGGCAAAGGACCTTGTGAAGATGCTGGAGGAAACGGGTACAAAAGTATCTATATCCACAGTAAAACGAGTCCTATATCGACATAACCTGAAAGGCCGCTCAGCAAGGAAGAAGCCACTGCTCCAAAACCACCATAAAAAAGCCAGACTATGGTTTGCTACTGCACATGGGGACAAAGATCGTACTTTTTGGAGAAATGTCCTCTGGTCTGATGAAAGAAAAATAGAACTGTCTGGCCTTAATGACCATCGTTATGTTTGGAGGAAAAAGGGGGGGGCTTGTAAGTTGAAGAACACCAACCCAACCGTGAAGCACGGGGGTGGCAGCATCATGTTGTGGGGGTGCTTTTCTGCAGGAGGGACTGGTGCACTTCACAAAATAGATGGCATCATGAGGCAGGAAAATTGTGGATATATTGAAGCAACATCTCAAGACACCAGTCAGGAAGTTAAAGCTTGGTCACAAATGGGTCTTCCAAATGGACAATGACCCCAAGCATACTTCCAAAGTTGTGGCAAAATGGCTTAAGGACAACAAAGTCAAGGTATTGGAGTGGCCATCACAAAGCCCTGACCTCAATCCTATAGAAAATTTGTGAGCAGAACTGAAAAAGCATGTGCGAGCAAGGAGGCCTACAAATCTGACTCAGTTACTCCAGATCTGTCAGGAGGAATGGGCCAAAATTCACTCAACTTATTGTGGGAAGCTTGTGGAAGGCTACCCGAAACGTTTGACCCAAGTTAAACAATTTAAAGGAAATGCTACCAAATATTAATTGAGTGTATGTAAACTTCTGACCCACTGGGACTTTGATGAAAGAAAGAACAGCTGAAATAAATCATTCTCTCTACTATTATTCTGACATTTCACATTCTTAAAATAAAGTGGTGATCATAACTGACCTAAGACAGGGAATTTTTACTAGGATTAAATGTCAGGAATTGTGAAAAACTGAGTTTAAATGTATTTGGCTCAGGTGTATGTAAACTTCCAACTTCAACTGTAAATATAAACAGTACCGGCACCCAAAATGAGTACTGTCATCTGTTTCAGTCCATGTCAAGCACAACTACCATCACATGAAATGCCCATGAAAAGCCCTCATGCAAATAAAGGGCACAATTTCAGCAAAAGACATTGATACATTTTATTATTCAAAAGTTCTAGTCAATATCCATTGTGTCATATATATATATATATGTATTCATACACATAGCTCATATATTATACAGAGTCAAACTAAACCGCCTGACTCAAGTCATTTTACGTACCCCTGCTAAAACAGGAACCAGCTCACACACCCAGCCCCCCCTCAGCTCTTTTGTCTCACGACCCCAGGAAACACAGACATTCCATCGCACGAACACATACACCCAGCCATAAAACTGCCCCCTCTCTGTTGTCCTGCCTCTACCTTCTTGCATAAACACACACACCTCACCCCCCCTCTACTGGTCGGGTGCTCAGAACAGAAGACTCTGCTGTGCACCAATGGGGCTCCTGCTCTGGCTAGAGCAGGTCCGCCTCCAACCCTTCGGGACCATTCAGAAGACCAACACGACAAGACTCCACCTACATATTCCATGTATAAAATCTGCTGTAACCAATGTCTAGGTCCCTTTTTCACCTAACTCCCTACTGAGTTATGCGAATAGGTCCGCGCACGGTAAAACGGCAGGACAAGATATCTTTCGTATATCTTTCGATATCGAATTTCGTAAGTAAATTGGTGAACTGGAAAATAAATAATTGATATTAATGTGGCAATATCGTATTTTGAGGTAAGACGGTGGTATGTGGGCTCGTCATAAAGTCCTTAGCTAGCTAGTGTTTCGTTAAACGTCATTTGTCCCTCTTTAGCCAGGCTTTTGGCTTGCTAACATTAGCTAGGTTAACTTGCTAGCTAGCTTTGCTGTCATCCAGTCTTTGTTTTGTTTTTTCGTCGAGAAGAATCGTCATTCTTCCATAACACATGTGTGTCACTGGAAGTTATCCGCCTGGAGCTCGCAGACCAGTCTCTTTCTCCACAGGATTTCCAATAGACCGCTGGGGAGTTTAATTATTTCAGTTTTAATATTGACGTCGCCATCTTGCTAGATATACGTTATTTATTTAATGTAACTAGCACACAGTGACGTATGGTGTTTGTTTTTGCACTGAT
The DNA here is from genome assembly GCF_018296145.1 of Oncorhynchus tshawytscha. NCBI lineage: Eukaryota > Metazoa > Chordata > Actinopteri > Salmoniformes > Salmonidae > Oncorhynchus > Oncorhynchus tshawytscha. The sequence goes on from NC_056437.1 coordinate 17,783,256, forward strand.
TTTTATAGACAGCCAGCCTAATACATTTTTGTATGTGTACTGCTATCATTTATTGGACCATACACAATTTTCTGTACATTGTGTCCAGTAAAAGGGGCCATTCTACTCAGGAGCACTTGTAGTTTCCAAATCCACAGAGTTTACACCCAGAGGAGCGTTGCTGCTTACTTTGTGGCCACTCTTTAAGGACTGATCAGCTTAAATCCAATCGTTTTTTCATGCTGGACATACACAATTTTCTGTATGTTGCGTAAAGAAAATAGACAAATACATTATCTTATAGAAATACTTTTAATTACTCTTTGTATGATAATTAGTGTAAAATATATTGATTGTGCACATTTTCAAAAGTATTACAGGACTTGACTCTTATTCTGAAGGATTTAAAAAAAAAAATCTGTGACCCAGAAGTACATAGTTATTTTTGCCAGCTTCACAGCGGTAGAACATAGAACAGCAGAATAATTACTTTTGAGGAGTCAGGCAACAGAATCAGAGCAAGTCACTCCCTCTTACCATCAGAGACCTGCTCAGGTTACTGTTTCTGGAACACATTTGTCTGAGTAATTTAGCAATGATGGCAATAGGTATTGATCCAGAAGTTGATGCTTTGTGTTTGCCTATTCTCCCTTTTTTTTAATCCCTCTCCCCCTTTTGCTCTCTGGCCCTGTAGTTGAGAATGTGTCAGAGGAGGATTTGCAGGAGAAAGCATAGAGCTCAGCCAGGCTCTCTCTGAGTGGGAAGAAATAGTTGGAGAGAGCAGCCGTCTTACATCATCACATCGGCAGCAGAACCATGGGAGACATGGTCATCGAGACCTTCCCACCCAATCCTGGTAAGAATCAGGATATATAGCAATATGGATGACATATTTAATGAATATGATGCTGTACACAAACCAATGCATTATTATATGTTGGTGTGTAATAATACTAATACATGTGGTGTGTGTGTATAGGAAGATGGGGTGTGTTAAAACATATTCTGAGATTTCAGAATGACTGACTAAAGAAAATACAGCTGTGGTTATCAGTTTGTCAGACTTTATAGGAATAGAAACTACTAGAAACCTACATTTCTCCCCTAGGTGAGCAGACTGGGGCAGAGGGAGAGGAGGGTGGAGGAGCCCAACCCCTAGAGGATCAACCAGACGGGAGGGGTCCTACTGAGGGCCCTACAGATGTCAGTGCCGAGGGCACAGAGGTGGCTCCAGACTCGCCCTCCAAGCAGCTTCCAGACCAGATCTCCTTCTTCAGTGGAAACCCCTCAGTGGAGATTGTCCACGGCATCATGCACCTCTACAAGACCAAGTGAGTCTCTGTTGCTATACACAACACTGAGTGTGTTTACATGCAGACTAATAATTCGACATTAAACTAATTATGGCAGAAGGCCGAGTATGGCTTTAGACATGTAAACACCTTACTCTGCTTATCTTAATCGGCATGAAGTCAAAATCTAAGAAAGCATACGCCGATTAAAACACTGGTTTTCTGAGCAATCTTTCTTATTATTAGGATGTAAACACAGGTTGAAATATCAAAACGAACTCTGAACCAACTATTAATTTGGGGACAGTTCGAAACACAAGAAAACATTAATGGCCATTTAGCTAGCTAGCTTGCTGTTGCTAGCTAATTTGTCCTGGGATATAAACATTGGGTTGTTATTTTACCTGGAATGCACAAGGTCCTTTTTTCTGGATCTTTGTAGAATTTTTACCCATTTTGAGTCACACAAAATCGTATGTTCTCTTCTCAAACAATTAATCCACAGATAAAAGGGGAAATCTAGTTAGTTTCTAGTAATCTCTCCGCCTTCTGTCTTCTTCGGTGGACTTTATATGGCAGTTGGCAACTAACTTTAATGTGCATTACCACCATCAACTGGACTGGAGTGTGAACCTCAGTTAATTTTTCAATCACTCATGTGCGTATATGCTCCTAAAAGACTATGAGGAGATGGGAGAGGAGGGACTTGCAGCACGTCATGCGTCAAGTAGAACCAAGTTCTATTTTAGCGCCTGGCTACGCAGACACTCGTTGATGCGCACTAGCAGTTTGGATGAAATGATTGAATAATATGTATGTGTACACAACGCAAGTGGTGTGGTCAGCATGTTACTGTGAGAGAAAAGGGGAACAGAGTGTCTGGCCAAGGTCTGTTGAGGAAGGTGAACAGAAGGTCACTTGTAAACATCATGGAGACCCGGTAGAGAGGAACTGCTACCAGAGCACTCTACTGTGAAGACAACATTCTAGTCGTCCGTTTTGAGTTTTTACTCTGTTCAGAAACTAAGAGTGCTCATTGAGTCTGAACCCATTGACTTTATATTTCCATTCAGTAGGCTTGGGCGGTGTCCAGATTGGGATATTCAGTAATATCGGCGCTGAACACGAGGGGCGCTACTTTCAAACCCCAGATAGCCTCGAATCCAAAGGTTAGCAATACTAACAAGTACATATAAAATCCCATAAAGTTTTACAAGTAACTAAAAAATGCTAGTCAGTTTGCTGCACACTCAAAATAAATATTAGAAAGCAAGGCTCTTGATCCAGGAGGGGATTCTCTGCTGTTATCAGGAGAAGCTTCATTTGGCAAGAAGCTAACCAGCTAGCTAACTACTAAATTGGCAAACGAAATGCACAATTGCAGAGCATTTAGCACATTTTAAACAGTTAACTTAATAGTTACAATATTTGGTTTAGTTGTAAATTGCATACTGTAATTATGGTTGAAAAACCATCTGGCTATTTCCAAATATCCCCGGTATACATTATATCACCCAAGCCTACCGTGCAGTAGACATTCTGTACTATATCTGGAGCGACTACAATATACCAAAGATATTGTTTATTGAAAAGATTTCTCACTGGCAATATGAGACCATTTAGTTTCTCCTGACTGTCCCGTCGCAGCAAGATGACATCACTGACGGAGGACATGCGTCGCAGTGCCATGCTGTGTATCCTGACCGTACCCTCCACCATGACAAGACACGACCTCATGAAGTTTGTGGCACCATTTTATGATGTCATGGAGCACATGAAGATCATACGAGACTCCACCCCTAACCAGTACATGGTGCTGATCAAGTTTAGTAGCCAGGTGAAATGAGTAAGATCATAGAACACTGCTGTTGTTGTATCTGAAAGTCTGCTTAGAAACTGTTTTTAGAATTATTCACATTATTACTCCGTCCGTCTCTCTCTGTTTCCCCCTTTCTCTCTCCAGGCTGATGCAGATAGTTTCTACACAGCGTGTAATGGCTGTACGTTCAACTCCATAGAGGATGCAGTCTGCCAGCTGGTCTATGTGGAGAGAGCTGAGGTCATCAAGTCTGAGCAGGTACAGTATGTACACCAGTACCTCTAATGACTGTCTGAGCAGTGCACCTGAGGACATAGATTTGAATCATTTCTCTCTCTCTCCGTCTCTCTCTCTCTCACCCTCTCACCTCCAGGGCGCCAGTCTTCCAGTGATTGAGCTGGCAGAGCTTCCTAAGTGTACCGTGTGTCTGGAGAGGATGGATGAGTCAGTGAATGGGGTACTCACTACACTCTGTAACCACAGCTTCCACAGCCTGTGTCTGCAACGCTGGGAGGATGCCTCGTGAGTATATACCAGCACACACACACGACTCACAGCATGACCCTGAGTTCATTTCTCCATCCTCCCTTTCTCTGGTCAGTGGATGACTGTCATGTGCTGCAGTTTTAGTCCTTTTGTGGCACAACATGTGAGCAATATGGCATTGTGTTTTAGCATGGGGACAATAGAAGTGGTAGCTACTGCGCATTTGGTGTTTTTACGTGTGTAAAGGTGTTGACTGGGGTGTATTGACTGTTCTGTTCCAGGTGTCCTGTGTGTCGGTATTGTCAGACCCCAGAGCCTGTAGAGGATAACAAGTGCTTTGAATGTGGAGTTCAGGAGGTAAACATTATTTACACACAAAAATCAACACTACATACATTTGCATACATCTACAGGTACTCTTGTTGTTTACAGTTGCTAATGTTTTCCTTCCTACGCCCCTCCCCCTGGCTAATGTTTTCCCTCCTACGCCCCTCCCCTGGCTAATGTTTTCCCCTCCTACGCCCCTCCCCCTGGCTAATGTTTTCCCTCCTACGCCCCTCCCCTGGCTAATGTTTTCCCCTCCTACGCGCCTCCCCCTGGCTAATGTTTTCCCTCCTACGCCCCTCCCCTGGCTAATGTTTTCCCCTCCTACGCCCCTCCCCTGGTTAATGTTTTCCCCTCCTACGCCCCTCCCCCTTGCTAATGTTTTCCCTCCTACGCCCCTCCCCTGGCTAATATTTTCCCCTCCTACGCCCCTCCCCTGGCTAATGTTTTCCCCTCCTACGCCCCTCCCCTGGCTAATGTTTTCCCTCCTACGCCCCTCCCCCTGGCTAATGTTTTCCCTCCTACACCCCTCCCCCTGGCTAATGTTTTCCCTCCTACGCCCCTCCCCTGGCTAATGTTTTCCCCTCCTACGCCCCTCCCCTGGCTAATGTTTTCCCCTCCTACGCCCCTCCCCTGGCTAATGTTTTCCCCTCCTACGCCCCTCCCCCTGGCCTATGTTTTCCCCTCCTACGCCCCTCCCGCTGGCTAATGTTTTCTCTCCTACGCCCCTCCCCCTCCAGAACCTTTGGATCTGTGGTCATATCGGCTGCGGTCGCTATGTCAGTCGTCATGCCTACAAACACTTTGAGGAGACGCAACACACGTACGCCATACAGCTCACTCACCACCGTGTCTGGGACTATGCTGGAAGTACAGGATACTGTGGAGGGCTAGGGGCAAGAGTACCGACTTCTGTCTATAATCAAATACAATGTACAGTGCCTTGCGAAAGTATTCGGCCCCCTTGAACTTTGCGAACTTTTGCCACATTTCAGGCTTCAAACATAAAGATATAAAACTGTATTTTTTTGTGAAGAATCAACAACAAGTGGGACACAATCATGAAGTGGAACGACATTTATTGGATATTTCAAACTTTTTGAACAAATCAAAAACTGAAAAATTGGGCGTGCAAAATTATTCAGCCCCTTTACTTTCAGTGCCGCAAACTCTCTCCAGACGTTCAGTGAGGATCTCTGAATGATCCAATGTTGACCTAAATGACTAATGATGATAAATACAATCCACCTGTGTGTAATCAAGTCTCCGTATAAATGCACCTGCACTGTGATAATCTCAGAGGTCCGTTAAAAGCGCAGAGAGCATCATGAAGAACAAGGAACACACCAGGCAGGTCCGAGATACTGTTGTGAAGAAGTTTAAAGCCGGATTTGGATACAAAAAGATTTCCCAAGCTTTAAACATCCCATGGAGCACTGTGCAAGCGATAATATTGAAATGGAAGGAGTATCAGACCACTGCAAATCTACCAAGACCTGGCCGTCCCTCTAAACTTTCAGCTCATACAAGGAGAAGACTGATCAGAGATGCAGCCAAGAGGCCCATGATCACTCTGGATGAACTGCAGAGATCTACAGCTGAGGTGGGAGACTCTGTCCATAGGACAACAATCAGTCGTATATTGCACAAATCTGGCCTTTATGGAAGAGTGGCAAGAAGAAAGCCATTTCTTAAAGATATCCATAAAAAGTGTTGTTTAAAGTTTGCCACAAGCCACCTGGGAGACACACCAAACATGTGGAAGAAGGTGCTCTGGTCAGATGAAACCAAAATTGAACTTTTTGGCAACAATGCAAAACGATATGTTTGGCGTAAAAGCAACACAGCTCATCACCCTGAACACACCATCCCCACTGTCAAACATGGTGGTGGCAGCATCATGGTTTGGGCCTGCTTTTCTTCAGCAGGGACATGGAAGATGGTTAAAATTGATGGGAAGATGGATGGAGCCAAATGCAGGACCATTCTGGAAGAAAACCTGATGGAGTCTGCAAAAGTCCTGAGACTGGGACGGAGATTTGTCTTCCAACAAGACAATGATCCAAAACATAAAGCAAAATCTACAATGGAATGGTTCAAAAATAAACATATCCAGGTGTTAGAATGGCCAAGTCAAAGTCCAGACCTGAATCCAATCGAGAATCTGTGGAAAGAACTGAAAACTGCTGTTCACAAATGCTCTCCATCCAACCTCACTGAGCTCGAGCTGTTTTGCAAGGAGGAATGGGAAAAAATTTCAGTCTCTCGATGTGCAAAACTGATAGAGACATACCCCAAGTGACTTACAGCTGTAATCGCAGCAAAAGGTGGCGCTACAAAGTATTAACTTAAGGGGGCTGAATCATTTTGCACGCCCAATTTTTCAGTTTTTGATTTGTTAAAAAAGTTTGAAATATCCAATAAATGTCGTTCCACTTCATGATTGTGTCCCACTTGTTGTTGATTCTTCACAAAAAAATACAGTTTTATATCTTTATGTTTGAAGCCTGAAATGTGGCAAAAGGTCGCAAAGTTCAAGGGGGCCGAATACTTTCGCAAGGCACTGTATATAAAACAGAGATGCAACAAATATACAATTACATTTTAGTCATTTATCCAATGCGACGTACAGGAGCAATTAGGGTTAAGTTCCTTGCTCAAGGGCACATCAACATATTTTTCCCCTAGACTGCTCTTGGATTCGAACCAGCGACCATTCAGTTACTGGCCCAACGCTCTTAACCGCTAGGAAACCTGCGCCCAATGTACAATTGTTCTTAACATTTAAAGTGCAATTTTTAAAAAACATTTTAATGATAAGAAAAAATAATAAAATTATATGAATTCACAATTCAGATATGATCCTGCGTATGACCGCTATGGGGGCCAATGCAGTTCAATCTACCTGGCTACCTGACAGCGCTCATCTTCCTGCTGTCCCCTACCCCTTTTTCGACATGGCATCTTGTAGTCTGGTTCTAGATATGCCATCAGGGCAGTGAAGCCAACATCCTCTACCATTTGACAATGGCTGCATATCAACCGCTGTGATTTTCTCACCCCGTCCCTTATCTGCTGCCAGCAACTGGTTGGGTCACGGTGACTCCCTTTCAGATGGTTAAGCATTGAACCTGTACTGCCTCTGCAGCTCAATTCCACCTTGCAAAGTTTGTATTTATTTCACCACTGTAGTATCCTTAGAGGCTTCTTAGATTGATGAGTCATGACACGTAAGTAGGGTTTAGTATTTAATTGAGTCAATACTGCCATCTATTGGTCAACATAAATATACCAGGCTACTCCACCCCCCCCCTTTAAAGCTAATAACCCAACTTAATTCCTTTCTGAGCTATGCTATTTTCATATTTAAACAAAATTCAAACATGATCTCCTTTAGGATCTGAACTGTAGGCCATCCTTTCAGAATAAATTCATGCACTTGTGATAATGTCACATCCTTTGAAGTCTATTGCCTGATTTGTGCTGTGTTCACCTGTGCATCATCCAACACATCGATCATCAAAACCTGGTCATTTTCTTCTTCCTGAATGATGATTTGTGGAACGGGCAGCCTACTCAGAGCATCAGCATTCCCATGGTATCTACCTGGTTTGTAAATTCTTATTTTCTTCAATTCTTATTTTCTCCGCTGGCGACAACATTCTTGACATGAACCCGATAGGTTTCTCTGCACCAATCTTCATCTGGTGTGATAGCACCGCTCCCACATCATACGATGAGGCATCACACGATAAGATGAGATCTCTGTCTGGTGAGAAGTGCACTAGCACTTCAGCTGATTGCAGTAACACCTTTACTTTGCAAAAGCTTCTTCCTGTCTTTCTGACCATTTCCAGGCCACATCCTTCCATAACAGTTGATGCAGAGGAGCTAAGAACGTAGAGTGGTTCGGGAGGAAGTGATTATAATCGTTCAGTAAGCCTAGATAGGCTTTCAGCTTGGCCTATAGAATCTGGGAGTAGCATCAGCAGCAACATGAATGGTAGCTTGGACCCCTTTTAATGTCCCTAGCTCTTCTTTGAAAACACACTCATGCTTTGAAATCAACTGATGCAGTGTCAATGTCTCTGTGGTGACATGTTTGATTTCATCCCAGTTCAATTTTATTTCCTCCAACCACCCTCTCCCTAGTAAGCTGGTGGCAGTACCTTCCACTTCTAAGAGAGGCAGACTTTTATTTTGTCCTTGATATTCCACTTAAGCATCAGCAACTCCAATCACAGGGATCTTCTCCACTGTGTACGTTTTGAGTTTAATGGGGGTGTCTCTCTGTTTAGGCACTTCAACGTTTTTTCCACTTCCTATAGAATTGGGACCTGTTCATCAGCGTGACACTACATCCTGTGTCCTAGTTCCAACGGTACCTTAAATCCATTTATTCCCATTTCCACAATGAAAGGCTTCACTTTTTCCATATTCACCACCTGTACACTGTACATTGAGAATGCTTGCTCTGTGTCTGCGCACTCACTTTCACTTTCTATCACTTGATTAGAGCGGTAGCTAGAGCTTCTGTGGGTATTCTGTTTTCTGTCCGTTCTCTTTTCTGCAGCCCGTGGCTTTTTTTTATTGCGGCACGCCCTCGCAATGTGGCATATTATCCCATCCTCGTCACCAAATATGTAGTATCCTTAGAGGCTTCTTAGATTGATGACTCGTGACACTTAAGTAGGGTTTAGTATTTAATTGTAACTTAGAATAACATTCTCTAATGCACCTCGCTTAAGCTACCTGAAGCTTTCTTAAATCACGGTTATATAGGTAGACATAGGAAATGGCTATGGATAGCGGAAAGCAAACCCCCGTCTTGAGTCAATACTGTCATCTATTGGTAAACATAAATATAGCAGGTTACGACAACCACCTCACATGACCTTCTCAGTATTGCCATACAGGACTTTGCTCCTGTCCCTTCCCTGTCTTACTCACTTACATTTTTTCAAATTGTTAACGACGATGACTACGTGCGAAGCAATTTATTTCCGAGGTAAATCATTGGAAAGATGCATATCTCCCCCTAACGTTACAGCATTGTTGCATTAGGTATCTGTTTAATAGTGTTCCCTTTATGATGGTGATGATCAGGACCTGTTAGTTTTGTAAAAAATAAAATAAATGTTTTTTAGTTTAGAGATTTTATCTAAATGTTAACGATCCCAATGTCATTTAAACCTTCCCACCACTAATATAAAACCCTGTGTGTAGCACCACAACAGTGCTTCACTGATTTGTGTGTGTGTGTGTAGATAACTATTTTCACAGGCTGGTGGCCAGTAAGACTGATGGGAAGATGGTTCAGTATGGGTGTGAAGGAGAAACCTGTCAAGAGGAGAAGATAAATGCTCTGCAACTAGAGGTGTGTGTGTTTGACTCCCTGCTTTTCATTCTAAAAGTGTGATACCTATTAGTTAACATGGCAAACAGCTGTTACAGCAGATATCTCACCCAGAATGATGTTACCTCTTCCTGTAGTACTCTCACCTGCTAACGAGTCAGCTGGAGTCCCAGCTCATTTACTGGGAGAATAAGATTGATCACCTGGAGAAGGACACAGCAGAGGAGGTAGGATAAGAATCATTGCTGCATGTCTGAAATCATGTCTCTATCTAGCCATTCAGCTAAATATCCGATTCTCTGTGTGTGTGTGTGTGTGTGTGTGTGTGTGTGTGTGTGTGTGTGTGTGTGTGTGTGTGTGTGTGTGTGTGTGTGTGTGTGTGTGTGTGTGTGTGTGTGTGTGTGTGTGTGTGTGTGTGTGTGTGTGTTCAGATCAGCAACCTGAAGGCCAAGTTTAAGGAGACCATAGATCGATGTGATAACCTGGAGCGTCGGCTGGGAGAGCTGGCCAAGGACAAACAGAGCATGGACAAGAAGTAGGTGGATCGTCTCACACTGCAGGCAGCTGTCAATCATCCTGACACAGTAAAATGTTAGAATCTGACTGTGGCCATAGTCATGTTGTACTGTAGGTTTTCATTTTCTTTCTCTCTCTAAACTAGTAGAGAGAGACGTTGTTATCTGCTATTGAAAATCTGTGTGTCTTGGTAGCACCATCTCTGTCTCCCCCCTCCTTCAGGTGTGGTCAGTTGTCGACCCGTGTGACGAAACTTGTTCAGGACCTGAAAGAGGAACAGGAAATGAATCGCTGTCTGAGAGCCAGTCAGGTTCAGCTACAGGCCCAGTTGGCTGAAGATGAGCACAAGGCTAGAGAGACTGGTGAGTCTGGGGGAGTGAGAGACTAGAGCCTAATTCTGGGGGAGGGGGAGACTAGAGCCTAATGCTGGGGGAGGGAGAGACTAGAGCCTAACTCTGGAGGAGGGAGAGACTATAACCTAATTCCTGGGGAGGGAGAGACTAGAACCTAATTCTGGGGGAGGGAGAGACTAGAGCCTAATTCTGGGGGAGGGAGAGACTAGAGCCTAATTCTGGGGGAGGGAGAGACTAGAGCCTAATTCTGGGGGAGGGAGAGACTAGAGTCTAATTCTGGGGGAGGGAGAGACTAGAGCCTAATTCTGGGGGAGGGAGAGACTAGAGCCTAATTCTGGGGGAGGGAGAGACTAGAGCCTAATTCTGGGGGAGGGAGAGACTAGAACCTAATTCTGGGGGAGGGAGAGACTAGAGCCTAATTCTGGGGGAGGGAGAGACTAGAGCCTAATTCTGGGGGAGGGAGAGACTAGAGCCTAATTCTGGGGGAGGGAGAGACTAGAGCCTAATTCTGGGGGAGGGAGAGACTAGAGCCTAATTCTTGGGGAGGGAGAGACTAGAGCCTAATTCTGGGGGAGGGAGAGACTAGAGCCTAATTCTGGGGGAGGGAGAGACTAGAACCTAATTCTGGGGGAACCCTCCATTGTGGACGTAGTCTTTATCTAGGAGTTAAATGGATGACAACATTTTATCTTATCCTTGATGCCTTTAACCTCTCTTTCCCCCCCTCCAGGCGAGCGTAAGGACAGGGTGATAGCAGAGCTCCAGGAGCAGCTGAGAGATGTCATGTTTTACCTGGAGACTCAGCAGCAGATAGGTCTGCCTCCAGAGACCAGGACTGAGATACAGGAAGGACACATCAACATAGGCGCAGCAGCCACTCCCGCCCCAGGACCCTCCACCGCCATAGGCCGAGGCCGCAGGGGGCGGTCCAAAAAGGGGAGGGAGAGACTAGATCCTAATTCTGGGGGAGAGAGAGACTAGAACCTAATTCTGGGGAAGTGGCACAACCAGGAAGTGGAGAGAAGTCATAAACCCTGCCTATTTCTACAATTTATTTTCTTAAAATGTGATTTTAAACCGAACCTTAGCCTTAACCACACTGCTAACCTTATTCCTAACCTTAAATGAAGACCAAACATTTTTGTTTTCATACATTTTCTATGATATAGCCTATTTTGACTTTGTGGCTGTGGTAAAACCAGAGATGTCAGATGCCTGAAATGCCGAACCAAAATTACCTTATTAAAGTGTGTGTGGTGTGCGTGCGTGTTTGCGCAATTGTGTGTGTTTGTGCTTTTCAAATGGACTTTGGCTCCTTTGACAGTACTCTAAGAGGATGGGATCAGAAGTTAAGTGTATATCTCTGCTTCAAGGTGCCCACTTTGACTTCTCCCTCCATTCTTCTATAAAAAAAAAAAGTCATCTTGTTTTCTTCCTGAAAGGAGGAGAGATTCATGTGAATAAGGAAGTGAGAAGTGGACAAATACCTCATGTTTGAATATGCTGGCTTTTCTAACTAACTGTCCAGTCAGTTTTTGTAGGTATGTGTGTTGTTATAAATGGGTTGAGAAAGTCTGCTTCTGAGGTTCCCTACCAGCTGGTTGTCAGCGTTTGTCATCTCTGTTTTATCAAACATCTGACTCCAATCTGGTCTCAGGAAACGGAATGACTCAGTTCTATCGTGAGAATGTTTATTTATTTTTCATTTAGATCATTTAAAATGTGACAGAAAACAAACTGAACATCACTTTATCTGAGAGATTAAGTCAAGTGCTGAAATATTTAATTTCTCAATTTAGTTCTGTGTAGACTTAACAGACAGGCACAGGTATGTGTGGCTGATGCTTTGGCATTCCTACACTAATCTGAGATGTGCACCTGATGTCAAGGGTTGCCCTATTGCCTGGGCCAAGTCATTTGAGCAGTCATGCAAGTTAAGCCTAAGGTTGCACGTTGGGCAGGTGATTTTTGACAAAAAAAAAGTAAAAACAACCAAACTGCAAAGAATTCCAGTAACCTAAAGCTGATCTTTCTGGTTCCTCCCCATTGTTTAAATGAAAGACAGACAATGTATGGCAGTTGGGCAAGTTGAGCCTGTTCTACTTGCTAATAACAACCAAAATACAAAGAATTCCAGTAGTGATCTTTCTGGTTCCTCCCCTATGTGTAGGTGAAAGACAGGCAATATATGGCACTTCTGTGTGTAAATAGCTAATTTACATTTTCGGGCAAGTGCCTTTCAGACTTTAATGTCAATCCCTGTAATACAGTACAATACTCTACAAATACAGTATCATACAACAGTTTGACTCCTGTTTCCCTGCACTTAACGGTGTGTATGTGACCACCATTTTCTTCACTGACAACACATCTGTGGCAAGCCTGAAAGGGCACCATATTGCCTGTACAATGCACCACTGACCAGATCCTGATAAGCTGTAAAGACGTGTGTGTTTGTGTTGAAAGGCTACCGGTATTTTCTGCTCAGTCACAGCTTTCCACTATAATATAGCATCAATATTGTCATAGCATGGTATTGTATCTAGGTCAACGCAGACGTTGGAATAGTACACAGCAGCAGCAGAATCCCACCTTTAGCCTATTGTGAACATGTCATATTTCCTTTTACCTTCCTGAATGTCAACTTAAAGCAGTTTAAGTATTCACTATGTTTTTTGTTAACATGTTAAAGTGCTCAATAAATTGTGTTATCATTTGTACTCGGGGTGATAGTTTTGTTTTAAAAGTTCCTCTATGAAGGTTCATGATAGTCAAAATGAAGACTTCCTAGAAAAGGCCTCTTTTTAAATAATACTTTATTTACCACCCACACCGGCTGCCCAGTCATTTCTGTGTGATGTCTGTGTAAAGGGAAGTTAAAGATGGTAAACTATACTATAAGGCACTTTAAAGAGAGTAAACCATAAGCTGTGAGTCATAGAGAGAGTTAGGGGTGGGGGTATTTTTCTCCCCGCTCCAATGGGGGGATTTTTCGTGGCGCCCTGCTGACGGGTATTTCACTCATACAGCAGTCATAAAGGCCTAGAGCACTAATTTAATGTAATTTTTATTTTAAAAATGATATTCTTTTTTAGCAGCACCCTCAGCACCCCTAAATCCCTGTCTATGGGCTGGATTCAATACGTAGTTCTGAAGATCAGCGTTGTAGGCCGGTGGAAATGTAAAGGTCATTTTTGGTTGAGCCGGAAATGCAGCGTTTACCCTAAATGCAGTCTCTGAAAAAAGTATGGTTGCTAAGGGTGAGCGAACTATAATACAGAAGCTGTGGCTCTTTCATTGTTGATGGACACATTTAACAAGGTGTGGTAAACTTTATAGGAAGATATTTCAATACCATAATTCATGTCAGCCTGATTCAGATTTCAGATAGGTAGACTTAACATTAATTTAAGACAAAATATGTACTTATTAAGCAGAGGCGTCATGCCCATAGGGGGTACAGGGGCACATATATATATGTGTATATATATATGTATATATATATATATATATATATATATATTCAGACCCCTTGACCTTTTCCACAATTTGTTACATTACAGCCTTATTCTAAAATGAATTACATTTAAAAAAAAAATTTCATCAATCTACACACAATACCACGTAATGGCAAAGCGAAAACAGGTTTTTGGAAATGTTAGCGAATTTATATAACAACAAAACAAATATAAATAGCTAATTTACATAAGTATTCAGACCCTTTGCTATGAGACTCTAAATTGAGCTCAGATGCATCCTGTTTCCATTGATCATCCTTGAGATATCTCTACAACTTGATTGGAGTCCACCTGCAGTAAATTGAATACATTGGACATGATTTGGAAAGGGACACACCTGTCTATATAAGGTCCCACAGTTGACAGTGCATGTCAGAGCAAAAATCAAGCCATGAGGTCGAAAGAATTGTCCGTAAGCTCCGAGACAGGATTGTGTTGAGGCACAGATTGTACCAAAACATTTCTGCAGCATTGAAGGTCCCCAAGAACACAGTGGCCTCCATCATTCTTAAATGGAAGAAGTTTGGAACCACCTAAAGCTGTTCGCCCGGCCAAACTGAGCAATCGAGGGAGAAGTCACTCTGACAGATCTCCTCTGTGGAGACGGGAGAACCTTCCAGAAAGTCAACCATCTCTGCAGCACTCCACCAATCAGGGCTTTATGGTAGAGTGGCCAGACGGAAGCCACTCTTCAGTAAAAGGCATATGAAAGCCTGCTTGGAGTTTGCCAAAGGGCAGCTAAAGGACTCTCAAACCATGAGAAACACGATTCTCTGGTCTGATGAAACCAAGATTGAACTCTTTGGCCTGAATGCCAAGCGTCAGGTTTGGAGGAAACCTGGCACCATCCCTGCGGAGAAGCATGGTGGTGGCAGCATCATGTCTGGAGGAAACCTGGCATCATCCCTGCGGAGAAGCATGGTGGTGGCAGCATCATGTCTGGAGGAAACCTGGCACCATCCCTGCGGAGGAGCATGGTGGTGGCAGCATCATGCCTGGAGGAAACCTGGCACCATCCCTACGATGAAGCATGGTGGTGGCAGCATCATGCTGTGGGGATGTTTTTCAGCGGCAGGGACTGGAAGAGTAGTCGGGATTGAGGGAAAGATAAACGGAGAAAGTACAGAGAGATCCTTGAGGAAAACCTTCTCCAGAGCGCTCACGACCTCAGACTGGGGTGACGGTTCACATTCCAACAGGACAACAACCCTAAGCACACAGCCAAGACAACGCAGGAGTGGCTTCGGGACAAGTCTCTAAATGTCCTTGAGTGGCCCAACTAGAGCCCGGACTTGAACCTGATCAAACATCTCTGGAGACAGAGCTTGAGAGGATCTGCAGGTAAGAATGGGAGAAACCCCCCAAATACAGGTGTGTCAAGCTTGTAGTATCATACCCAATAAGACTCAAGGCTGTAATTGTTGCCGAAAGTGCTTCAACAAATTAGTAGTAAAGGGTCTGAATAGTTATCTAAATTATATATTTCAGTTATATATTTTTTTATAAATGTGCAAAAAATTCTAAAATACCTTTTTGCTTTGTCATTATGGGGTATTGTGTGTAGATTGATTAGGGAAAAAACGATTTAATACATTTTAGAATGAGGCTGTAATGTAAAAAATGTGGAAAAAGTCAAGGGGTCTGAATACTTTCCATATATATATTTCTGTAATACTACTAGCTACCTAACAATTTGATGAAATTGGCTTTAGCCCAGATAGGTTTCCAATCTCCCAGCCTCATAATCTTCTTTTAATTGTAATATGTTTTTATACAAAGGGCACCATTGGGAATTAGACCCTGGTCTCAATTGGGCTACCCTGAATAAATAAAAGATAATAAAAATACATTTAAGAAAACTAGTTACCAAGAAGCCATTTCAGGGTAACAATTAAGTTAGAGTAGCTAGCTTGTTTAACTATCTTATCTGGCATGCCTGCCTGCTGGCAAGGTTGGTAGACTTTCGAAAAGCAAACAATAACTAAATGTGTTCTTTTCAATCGTATACCCAGATTTTAGCAGAGAAACAGAGAAGCATATTCAGTTTATTTTAAAAAAAAGAACCACCACTCAGTAGGATACAGAAAGCTCAAGAGGTATGCTTAGATATGCAATAATGAACATGGCTCTGCAGTACTTTTGTCAACTTTTTCTTAAACTTAGGTTCATGTTGAGACAACCATCTCAAGTTTGAATTGAAACTGAATTGACCTCAACCATGAGGGAGATGAGCCTCCTCTCTCTCATCCGTGAGATATTTACTCTTTCAAATCAACCACACCAAGCCCCCCACACACACACACACACACACACACACACTACCACCCACACTCACAAGTAAAACACTCACACCCTCTCAGCCATTAATAACACTCAGTTTTGTGAATTGTTCTCTTCAGTAGCATCATGTTGCGACATTGACGCAGAGCTATTCTGCCTTGGGCTAGTGCAAAGTAATTACAATCACAGGACAAAGAAGGTCAAACATTTGTAGAATGTTACCTAGTGTATGAAAAGGATTTCGAGGGAACTTAATCATGTGATGGTTTCATTGTTGTTTATTTACACAAAATACTTACAATAGCAAGACAAAACTGAATTGGAGAGCCCATATTGTATTAAAGGTTGTCTTTGTTCACAACAACAATCCTCTATTGTTATGATGGATAATATGACAAGTTCTCTCCTTGAACTCTTGGTTACCAATCATCATTTGTACATAGATATGACGTTAAACCAGCCCTATCAGTTTCCCCACTGCTTGGCTGTGGGTTTCCTCTTCTCATATATGCTGTGAAGCAAATGACACACTAAATATGCAAACATTTATCACACCGCCTAGTTTTCCGCTAAGTAGAGGACCTCTAACTAAGCAAATGGATTAATTAAACAAAGTTATCCACACTCTGAGAAAAAAGGTTCTATCTACAACCTACAAGGGCTTTTCAGCTGTCTCCGAAGGAGAACCCTTTGAGGAACCCTTTTTGGTTCTAGGTAGAGCCCTTTTTAGTTCCATGTAGAACTCTCTGTGGAAAGTGTTCAACATGGAATCCAAAAGGGTTCTGCTTGGAACCAGAAGGGTTCTACGTCCCCATATGAGTACTCTTTTTGGTTGTAGGTAGAGCTGTTTTTGGCTCCATGTAGAACCCTTTCGGGTTCCAGGAAGAAGTCTTAGTGGAAAGGGTTCTGCATGGAACCCAAAAGAGTTCTACCTGGAACCAAAAGGGGTTATCCTATGTGGATAGCCAAAGAACCCTTTTGGAACATTTTTTATAAGAGTGCATGCCTGCAGGCTGGGAGTGAAAGTCTTTACTTAAGACTCATCTCTTCAGTGAGTCCAATGATTGAGCGTAGGGGCCCCTCGAGCACATTTCTCTTAGGGCCCCCAAAAGGCTCGATCCGGCCCTGATGGAGGATATGTAGAGCAGGAAAGGGGAGAGGGTAGGTGGAAGGACAGACAGAGAGAGAAAGAGGAAGGAGGAGACTGCAGAGGACATAAGCGAGAATGGGGAGGGTGAGATAGAATGATAGGAGTGGTTGTATAGCAGTCTTAGTCTAGCAACTCACTATATGCTGATGAAGTTCAAGAGAAGGACTTACTCTATTGTTCTCTCCCAACTAAAATCTTGGTGCGAGCCTAGTGAAGACCCATCAGTCTATAGGAGGCTTGATATTACCTATACATTTAAGGTAAGCCAACTGATTACCCTGCATTTCTCTTTCTGTATACTGTTTTGATTCTTTCCCCGCTCCTATCTCTCTCTTCTTGCTTACACTGTTGTTTGGGTGACGTATTTGCAGCTGGGTCTCTAGTCCTACACAATCTCCCTCTCTTTCTCTCACTCTCAGGGTTGGAAAAGCTCACGTGTGTACCTAGCAGCTAGGACCCTTCCAGGAAGGAAATGTAGTCAGCAGAGAGCAGTGGTGGTCTGAGAGAGAGGGGGATACAGAACGTTGAGAATGCAGCCAGGGAAAGACACCTGGAAAGGCTGTAGAATGTGTGGAATGCCGCCAGCCCCTCTCAGGACACAACATGTGAAGGAGGGGGTTAAGATGATATCAACTCACCTGGCTGCAGGACACACTAAGGTGTAGTTAGTCTAATTCTATTGCACTTGGTCAGAGAATGGCTGACACTAAGTGAGTAAGGTTTCCCAGCAGCAGAGCTAACGTTAGTGCCAAGGTAAACAAGCTCGCCAGACTAGCTAGAAAGAAATTACTCTCAACATTCAGCCTTCGGTTCATCTCCAGTGGCATGTTTGATGTGCGTTTTTTTAGCTCTGCGTGCCAGGCCTGCACACGGCCGGTGAGTGAGACTGGTGCCAAGGTAAATACTGTGGTATTACAGTGGTGTTACATTAGTTTAGCTATATGTTTATGGGTTATCTTGTTTGTTTCACACTCTTTAGTGGGAGAAACCAGATGAAATAGTTAGCTGGGACTGTATGTGGCTGTGTGTTCTTTTCCTTAGGCAGTAGGCACAGATCTATGATCAGTTTACCCTCCCCAAATCCTGACCTGAACCATTAGAGGGGAAAACACAAAAATGAGCTTATTGACTATTGTTTACTGATAAGGTTTATGTTTACTGATAAGGTTTACGCTTCCCAGACTTGGTGCCAGATGATTTTGGATCCTACACTGGGGATGTTGGCATGGGTCAGGACACTGACATTGGTCCGTCGATCCTCACACCTGATGTTTAGTATCTTTCTCAGAAAGTGTTGTTGCTTTGTACACGTTTTACAGCCGCAGAGATGGTTGAGATTATGACAGCCTTGTACACGTTTTACAGCCATAGAGAGGGTTGGGATTATGACAGCCTTGTACACGTTTTACAGCCATAGAGAGGGTTGAGATTATGACAGCTTTGTACACATTTTACAGCCATAGAGATGGTTGAGATTATGACAGCCTTGTACACATTTTACAGCCATAGAGATGGTTGAGATTATGACAGCCTTGTACATGTTTTACAGCCGTAGAGATGGTTGAGATTATGACAGCCTTGTACACGTTTTACAGCCGTAGAGATGGTTGAGATTATGACAGCCTTGTACACATTTTACAGCCATAGAGATGGTTGAGATTATGACAGCCTTGTACACATTTTACAGCCATAGAGATGGTTGAGATTATGACAGCTTTGTACACGTTTTACAGCCGCAGAGATGGTTGAGATTATGACAGCCTTGTACACGTTTTACAGCCATAGAGATGGTTGAGATTATGACAGTTTTGTACCGTTTTACAGCCATAGAGAGGGTTGGGATTATAACAGCCTTGTACACGTTTTACAGCCATAGAGAGGGTTGAGATTATGACAGCTTTGTACACGTTTTACAGCCATAGAGATGGTTGAGATTATGACAGTTTTGTACACGTTTTACAGCCGTAGAGATGGTTGAGATTATGACAGCCTTGTACATGTTTTACAGCCGTAGAGATGGTTGAGATTATGACAGCCTTGTACACGTTTTACAGCCGTAGAGATGGTTGAGATTATGACAGCCTTGTACACGTTTTACAGCCATAGAGAGGGTTGGGATTATGACAGCCTTGTACACGTTTTACAGCCATAGAGAGGGTTGAGATTATGACAGCTTTGTACACATTTTACAGCCATAGAGATGGTTGAGATTATGACAGCCTTGTACACATTTTACAGCCATAGAGATGGTTGAGATTATGACAGCCTTGTACACGTTTTACAGCCGTAGAGAGGGTTGGGATTATGACAGCCTTGTACACGTCCTGAGATCGTGGTTTTTGAATACCCATTAGTTTTCCAAAGGCTGTGCTTGTGCAGCCTATCGTGTGCTTTATATCTTCCTTAGTGGTGACTCATTAGGCGAGATGGCTGCTGAGGTAGGCAAAGTGTTCCACGTTGTCAAGTGGTTCACATTCATCATAGGTCACTGTTGGATTTGGTGGTTTGTTTTATTTATGTTCAGGCTCTTGTATGTTTCAGAGGAGCTTTTGAGAGCAGTTTGGAGGTCTGCTTTGGAGTGTGGAACAATGGCACAGTCTTCAGCATATTGGAGGTCTTTGACTTTGGTAGTTCTCACAATGGTTTTTGCGCGAAGGCCGCAAAGATCGAAATGGTTTCCTTTATTTATTACACAGTGAATCCTTATGATGAGCAGTCTTGTGTGAGGGGTTGGAGTGCTGCAAGGAATAGGGAGAAGTTGGTGCCAGCACACATGCTTTCTAAAATGTATTTTACAAGGACCAATCAATATTTCCGTAAATGTGCCATGTGTATAGCTGTTTCATCAGTAGTAACTGAGTGACATTACATACAGTGTGAATGGCAACACAGAGGTGTCAGCGCTACTTTCAGAACATGACTAAATCCTGTCATTAACACTATCTACAGTATCTGTTTGATATTGGAGTGGAGCATGACTAACATGATGATAAGAGGCTGTTATTATCTGGGAAAGGCCATGATGTCATTGTAATCTGCCATCACTCACTCCCACCTGGGAAAGGTGTTTGATCATACACTCTCTAATCTGGGAACAAACAGGTGTGTCATGAATCATGTTTAAGTGATAATGCCCGAGAAGCCTGTGTTTGGAGGATATGTTGGCACAGGTGTTGTTTCTTCTCGGGCCGGCAAACCTTGCCAATATATTCTCCAAACACCGGTATTGAGGGCATTATCAATTTTATACAACGAGTTACCAACATATTCAAAGAATGATTTACATATTTGAATTAAAAACGTTATTTTGGGTCTAAGGCACTGTATCGCAGTGTTGCGGCGTCACTACAGGGATTGAACCCAGGCTGTGTCCAACAAGCCGGGACCGGGAGTCCCATAGGGCAGCACACAATTGGCCCAGTATCATCCGGGTTAGGGGAGGGTTTGGCTCATCGTGCTCTAGCGACACCTTTTGGTCAGGCCGGGTGCCTGCAGGCTGACATCGATTGTCAGTTGAATGGTGTTTCCTCCCACACATTGGTGCAGCTCACTTCTGGGTTATGTGGGCGGGTGTTAAGAAGCGCGGCTTGGCTGGTCATGTTTCGGAGGACGCCTCTCCCGTGCCCGTTGTGGAGTTGCAGCGATGAGAAGATCGTAATCGCGAAATTGGGGAGAAAAAGGAGATAAAAAGTTATTTTGATGAATTTATTCATACTGTTTCATCCTTCCACAAGATCTAGGGTTGCTACCCAAGCCGGCTGGTTGCTCGTTCGTTCCTTCTATCGGTTCGGTTGCCAGAGACGCGACCCAGCCTTCAGTCTTTTTGTTCCGTATCTATGGACACGACCCAGTCGTCCGTTCTAAATGTTCCCTTGCCATACTGGCTGGCAACGTTCTTATCCCTTGCTTGCTAGCTAGCCAACTACAGCTAACTTACAGTCACATCAAAAAGTCAGAATAACAGTAACGTAGCTGCATTGCGTAAATTTAAGCTGTTTTCTAGTGACATTTATTTGGATACTTCCATAACACTTCCATAACAATGAGCAAATGATGCACAATTTCACCTGGCATAGAAAATGTGCTCTCTCGTCTGGACACTGTTGTTCAGAGGAGCAAGCCAACAACACAACTAACACAATCACTTCAAACTGAATATGGAAAGACAGATAAATATCTGCACGCTTTACCTGTATGTCTAAAAGAAATGTGAGTTTATAAATTGCCTGGCTGGGCTGATGAGACAGTGGATTGCGCAGTCAGGTGGAACAGAGCAAATAGGCATTTTAAGGTCATAGATTTAGCTGATGGTAACTTGCGGGAATAGACACCGGCTGGGATATGCTTTTAACCAATCAACTTGCACATTAGATCCACACTTTGTATAAGAGCTTATACACACTGTAACCCCCCCCCCTTTCTCTTTCTCTCCCCTCTCTCTCTAGCTCTGATTTGCACACATCACAACACTCTTTAAAGTAATGTAGACCTTACCATGAAATGCTTACTTACAAGCTCTTAACCACCAATGCAGTTAAGAAATTAATATTTACTAAATAAAGTTTAAAAAAAGTAACACAATAAAATAACAATAACAAGGCTATATACAGGGGGTACCTGTACTAAGTCAACGTGCGGGGTACAGGCTAGTCAAGGTAATTGCGGTAGTATGTACATGTAGCAGCAGTGAAAAATAATCTATGCAAATAGTCCAGATAATTGGTTAATTGTTCAGCAGTGGCTTGGGGGTAGAAGCTGTTAAGGAGCCTTTTGGACCTAGACTTGGCGCTCCGGTACTGCTTGCCGTGCGGTAGCAGAGAGAATAGTCTATGACTTGGGTGACTGGAGTCTTTGACCATTTTTGGGCCTTCCTCTGACACACTTCCCTCATTGTGCATTGTGTGATCCACTGTGGAAAAACCTGAACAAGAGGAAAACTTATGTGAGAGTGTTGTTCATTGACTACAGCTCTGCTTTCAACACAATAATGCCCTCCAGGCTCATCACTAAGCTTAGGGCCCTTGGTCTGAACCCGTCCCTGTACAACTGGGTCTCAGACTTCCTGATCGGCTGACCCAAGGTGGTGAGGGTAGGCTACAACACCTCCGCCACACTGATCCTCAACAGGGGGTAGAGCTCTGCTACCCGACCCGAGCCCGACGAGCCTTTAGAGCCGGGTAAGGACTGTTTTTTCATCAATAACTAGGTTACAGGCAGGGCTTGGGTGTCACTAAATTGATCACTAGTAGATGAAAAAACATGAGCTGGCGCACACCCAGAAATACTAGCCTGTGTGGAGGTGCTGACCAAAGGCGAACAAACTACAAACTACCAAAACAAAGAAAGTCACACACTCCATGTATAAACCCCCAGCAACCTAATGGGTACAATAAAAAATCAACAAAAAAAATGCACATCTCTTCAAGGAACCGCCACTGGTGGTCTGTAAGCGTGGTCGCAATACTGAAGATAGTTTGGTGAGTCTGACCTGCCCCCTGAGCCCACTCAGACACTCTTGACACCTATCCCAAATGGGAATTACAAATGTGGCTCATGCGCACAGTGTAATAGCACTATAAAAACATCTTTCTTCAGACACTCATATACAGGTTGAAAGATCCCTGTTAGGGGTATCATCTCATGCAAGACCAAGGGAGTAAATCTACCTCATCACCTGTTCATGTGGAAAAGCCCACGTAGGACAAACAAAAAGACAATTAAAACAACACATAGCTGAACACTGCAGCTCAATCAGGTGTAAGAACATTGACTATCCAGTAGCAGCTCACTTTGTTGAAGCTAACCATCCAATCCCCTCCCTCAAATACACAGGCATTGAGCATGTTGCTCTACCAAGGAGAGGAGGGAACATCGAGATCCTACTACTACAAAGGGAGGCTTACTGGATATCCTATCTAATAACATTGACCCCTAGTTGCCAGAATATTGACTTTGATTCCAGGCCCTTCTTATGAACATATTTTTCCTTTATGAACAAGTCTTATAAATTTATATATTATTTCTACAGCTTATTAGCGTACAACTAATATGTTCCCCCTGTTGATGATGCTCATTATACATTCAGGTTGAACTAAAAGATTACATGTAACAAACATGAAATTATGTGAAATTGAATGAAACAATAATGTATGTTGATGCTAATATGATGTACAATATTCCATTATGTTTCTATATGATAGCAATAGTGTAATATATTTAATATGACATATAATATTTTTTAACAGTTTAACTAATTAATTTGAAATAAATTAATCATTATGAAACACCCCTCACTATTGTCATTGGTTGCACTAATTGCACTGTTTGTCTACATAACCTGGTTCAAGTATTCATGTCATTACCCAGAGGAAGGCACAGTGATGCTGAAACATTGGTAAATACCCATTAGGTTGCTGGGGGTTTATACATGGAGTGTGCGACTTTCTTTGTTTTGGTAGTTACTAAATTGATCAGGAACATTTTGAAGCTGAGCCATTTGCTCATGCTCTGCTGCACAGCACAGTCATATCTGACTAAGATTATAACATGGTGTCAGAAGTGCTTCAACCTCGTCATTTAAAACAGGATAGATTATTTCACAGAAAACAGTAATAATGTTCCTGAGTTTTGACAGTTTTCAGTGAGTTTTCTTTAATTTCTCTTCATTGAGCAGAGCAGCCCAAGCAGAGCAGTTGCTATGGATACTCACAGACTCAAAGCTGCCATGAGCAGAGTGCATGAAGAGCGAGATGTGCGCAGGGAGTGAATGACAGACAGAGAGGAGCAGCTAATGGATATACTAACGGTGGAATTTATTTCTTATTTGGGGTTTCGGGCAGTGCTGGGCCGAGCCTTAAATCTGTCAGAAGCAATCGGGCCTGGGTAGGGTAGGGCCTGATCGTTGCGGGCATGTGTTGGGCTTGGGTTTTAAATGAATTCCTGTGCAGGGCTCTAACACGGGGGACCCCAAGGGGGGTGTGCTCAGCCCCCTCTTGTACTCCATGTTCACCTATGACTGCTTGGCTATGTATGACTCCAACTCATTCATCAAGTTAGCTGACGACACGACAGCCTGTTTACCAACAATGATGGCATAGTCGACAGGGAGGAGGTGAGGACCCTGGCGGAGTGGTGCCAGAAAAATAATCTCTCCCTCAACTTAAAAAAAACGAAGGAGTTTATCGTAGACTACATGAGACAGAATAAGGAGCAAGCCCCCATCCACATCGACGGGGCTGCAGCGGAGAGGGTCAAAAGCTTCAAGTTCCTTGGCGTGCACATCACTGAGGACCTAAAATGGTCCCTCCACACCGACACCATGGTGTCAACAGCATCTTTACAACATCAGGCGGGAGAAGAAATACGGCATGGCCCCTAAGACCCTCACTAACTTCTACAGATGCACCATTGAGAACATGCTGCCTAGCAACTGCACCGCCCTCAACCGAATGGCTCTACAGAGGGTGGTGTGGTCAACCCAACGCATCACCAGGGGAACGCTGCCTGCCATCCAGGACATTTACAGCACTCAGTGTCAAAAGAGGGCCAGGAAGATCATCAAGGACCTCAGACACCTGAGCCATGGTTTGTTCACTCTGCTACCATCCAGCAGACAGAGACAGTACAGGTGCATCAAAGCGGGGACCGAGAGACTGAAAAACAGCCTCTACCTCCAGCCATCACCCCATCTCCAGTAGTAAGACTCATTCACACAAAACACATACACACACAGACAACGCTGCTGTCCCATGTATATAGAGACATTAAACACTGGACACTTCCTGTTTCTTTTATACTGTTTTTCACACTGTGTATTCATATACTGGATTCTTGACATCGCTCATTGTAATATATCTACTGCCATCTACTTTTTGCTATATATTTTTGTTGTGTATACTGTTGGATTCTGGGGTGAACTTTGAACATTGTTATACTCAGAGAATAGGAACATTAGTTACACAAGAGACATGAGGGGTGCCATAATGAGGGGCTGAGTGCAGGGAAAACAATCATTTGTGACAGTACTGATAAGGGGAGAAACCGTTGAAGGCTCATATCACTTAGTTCCCTGCTTAGCAGGAAGGATGCAATGTTTAGAGATAAGGAGGAGACTCTACCCAAAGTGGGGTATGAATACCACCACAGGGGAAGCCATGTCTGTGTCTGAATTACAGCAGTAACGACCCTTTGGGAAGAATTCAACTTGGTTAAGCTTCTCTAGTGTCCGTGAGTTATTTACTCTGAAAAATTAGAACCTAACACTACGCATAGATTGCATTTGTATTACTGATACAGTGTTATTTGGGTTGTAATTGGGTTAGTTCCTGTAATTAGCTGTAAGACCTTGATCAGACTTTGTAAATAAATGCACTATAATGATAACATACCGGTACAGACACAGACCAAGCATCGTCTCCCGTGACACAGACCAAGCATCGTCTCCCGCGACACAGGCCAAGCATCGTCTCCCGCGACACAGGCCAAGCATCGTCTCCCGCGACACAGGCCAAGCATCGTCTCCCGTAACACAGACCAAGCATCGTCTCCCGTGACACAGACCAAGCATCGTCTCCAGTGACACAGACCAAGCATCGTCTCCCGCGACACAGGTCAAGCATCGTCTCCCGTAACACAGACCAAGCATCGTCTCCAGTGACACAGGCCAAGCATCGTCTCCCGTGACAGACCAAGCATCGTCTCCCGTAACACAGGCCAAGCATCGTCTCCCGTAACACAGGCCAAGCATCGTCTCCCGTAACACAGACCAAGCATCGTCTCCCGTAACACAGGCCAAGCACAGGCCAAGCATCGTCTCCCGTGACAGACCAGGCCTCCCGTAAGGCCAAGCATCGTCTCCCGTAACACAGGCCAAGCATCGTCTCCCGTAACACAGACCAAGCATCGTCTCCCGTCTCCCAAGCATCGACACAGGCCAAGCATCGTCTCCCGCGACACAGGCCAAGCATCGTCTCCCGTGACACAGGCCAAGCATCGTCTCCCGCGACACAGGCCAAGCATCGTCTCCCGTAACACAGGCCAAGCATCGTCTCCCGTGACACAGGCCAAGCATCGTCTCCCACGACACAGGCCAAGCATCGTCTCCCACACAGACACAGGCCAAGCATCGTCTCCCGCGACACAGGCCAAGCATCGTCTCCCGACACAGGCCACACAGACCAAGCATCGTCTCCCGCAACACAGACCAAGCATCGTCTCCCGTCTACACAGACCAAGCATCGTCTCCCGCGACACATGCCAAGCATCGTCTCCGGCTCCGACACAGGCCAAGCATCGTCTCCTGTGACACAGGCCAAGCATCGTCTCCCGTAACACAGGCCAAGCATCGTCTCCCGTGACAGACCAAGCATCGTCTCCCGTGACACAGGCCAAGCATCGTCTCCCGTAACACAGGCCAAGCATCGTCTCCCGTGACACAGGCCAAGCATCGTCTCCCGTAACACAGGCCAAGCATCGTCTCCCGTAACACAGGCCAAGCATCGTCTCCCGTAACACAGGCCAAGCATCGTCTCCCGTAACACAGGCCAAGCATCGTCTCCCGTGACACAGGCCAAGCATCGTCTCCCGTAACACAGGCCAAGCATCGTCTCCCGTAACACAGGCCAAGCATCGTCTCCCGTAACACAGGCCAAGCATCGTCTCCCGTGACAGACCAAGCATCATCTCCCGTGACACAGGCCAAGCATCGTCTCCCGTAACACAGACCAAGCATCGTCTCCCGTGACACAGGCCAAGCATCATCTCCCGTGACACAGACCAAGCATCATCTCCCGTGACAGACCAAGCACCGTCTCCCGTGACAGACCAAGCATCGTCTCCCGTGACACAGGCCAAGCATCGTCTCCCGTGACAGACCAAGCATCGTCTCCCGTGACACAGGACAATATACCTTTGTAGTGTTTTGTGTTTAAAAACTGTGCTGAAATAACTGTGTTAATTGAATTTCATACCACACAGAACTCTTGTCGCAACTGCAAGGCATGATCAACAGCTTCACTTGTATTCCTGTAATCATTATCTGTCAATCAGGGGAGAAAATGCTCTGATACCTTTGTAGGACAATTGAAATGTATTGAGTCAAACGTTACATGAACTGAGTTCTCACAGTCTGGTATGTCTCAGTATCTGACCCTTTATCTGACTAGGGGAAATGGCTGAGGGTAGTATTAACCACACACACACCAAGTCTGACTACATATAATGACTGTTTGAGCAGCAATGAAAGGATTACGCAACTAAGTGCAATGTCACAACTTGAACTGAAAAGGATATTTGTCAAAGATATTTACACAATTACATTCCCAGGTCACGTTATCAGGTACTATGCGATGCTGACATATTTGACTAACATGGTGTATTATTGGATATTTCCCACCCGTCTATCTGTTCAGTGACAGGCAGTTAGTTTAGCAAGTCAAGTTTAAGAAGGAAGTTGCAGCAGACAAGCTGTAACCCTCTGGGTTTCCATTTAAACTTTACCACCACAGTAAATCATAACCTCGGCTAAACATGAGCATATATAGCATGTTTAATAATAATATATGAATAATAATAATAAATCATATTATAACCTATGCATCTAAGAGAAGATAATCAATCATTAACATTCATTCTTGCTTAGTAGAACACATTTTTCTTTCTCTTGAGGAAAAAAAACAGATTGTGATCCTGAATGTAATTCAATAAATAACCCCTCTACTCCTCTCTCTTTTCCTCCTTCAGATGGGCGACCAGGATGTTTATGACAGAATGTTTGGGTCCCAGATAGACGGAGAGATGGACGAGGATAAAGATGAAGAAGGAGAAAGTGAAACGAGGGGGTCGGGGAAAGGCGCTCAGAGTTTCTGCCAGTTCTCGTCCTCTCTGCGTACTGTGGTTCGCATCAAACAGAAGTACCAGGCCATGAAGAAACGACGGCTGGAGTTGGCCGGGATGGGGGGAGGAGGGCTAGTGTTAGGGGCTGGTCTCCACACTGGTGCCCCTGTTCGCAGCAGCCCCAAAATCTTCACCTTCGAGACCCCCTCCAGCTCCCCCTCTGCCTTATCGTCGCTCTTCCTAAAGATGAAGAAGAAGAAGTCGCGGCGGGTCATGTTCCCCAGTGGAGGGGGGCGCAAGGCCCCCGTCGTACAGGAACACAGCCGAGCAACGATCTGCCTCTTCCTCCTCTGCACCATCCTCTTCTTCCAGGTAATGAGTGAATGTGTGTGTGTGTGGTTCATCTTCATCATCCTCTTTGCCTGTGTTTGTCTCATTCTGTACTTTCTATCCTCCCTCCCTCCTTCCCTCCAGGTGTATAATGCCATAGAGAACCTTGATGACCACGTCCTGAAGTATGACCTGGGAGGATTAGAGAAGACTCTGTGTAGGGAGGTGTTTGGTCAGCAGGGAGCGATGGATGCTCTGTTAGCACAGCTCAGAGACTACCTCTCTACCTACGTCCACAGTAAACCCTTGGTCCTGTCCTTACACGGACCCAGTGGCGTGGGGAAGAGCCACGTAGGGCGACTCCTGGCTGGCCACTTCCGCTCGGTGGTAGGCGAGCCCCTGGTTCTACAGTACTTTGTGTTGCACCACTGCCCCCTGGAGGACGAAGCCTGGCGCTGCGCCCGAGCCCTGTCGATCTTAGTGTCAGAGACAGTGCTGAGAGCAGAGGAGGAGGAGAAAATTCCTCTTTTCATCTTTGACGAAGCAGAGCACCTTTACCCAGAGCTTCTTGATGCATTGAGTGACTTGGTCCGCTCAAACCGCTCCAACGAATACCTGAACGCAGTCTACCTGTTCCTGAGCAACCAAGGACACACCCACATCACCATGCACCTGCTGTACAACTCCTCCAGCGACTCCATGATGACCGCATCTGGACACCACGGCAAACTCGTCAAGGAGCTGAATCCGTTGTTGCGCAACACTCTGGTGAAGCTCCACCCACTGTGGGCAGAAGCTGAACTCTTACCAATGACCCTGCTGGAGAAAGGTCACGTGATGGAGTGCTTCCTGGATGAGATGACAAGGGAGGGGTTCTACCCGGACCGTACCAACGTTGAGAGGCTGGCGGGAGAGATAGAGTACTACCCTGTGGTAGGGGGCCACGTGTATGCCCAGACAGGTTGTAAACAGGTGGTTGCTAGGGTCAACCTGCTATGAGAGACTTAGAACTGCAGGGGAAAGTTGTGATTAGATGAGATGTCTCCTGAGAAAAGACAGTTCTGGTCCATATCCTTTTGGTGTTTCTTATGATCCACCAAGCAAACATTACCAACGTTACAAGCCAGAACCCATCCTTGAAAAACATTTTTAAATAAAAAGGTATATGTCTGAGAATGAGGAGTATCTCCATGACGGCTAATCATGTCCGATAATCATGTTTTTTACGTTCTGTAACTGAACCTCCCAAACAAGACTCTTGATTACTGGACGAATAGATAATGACCATTTTTGGTATGAAAGGGAAAAGAGAGAGGTGAGTTTGGGATAATATCCTAGCCTGCACATGTACAGAGTGAAGTCACAATCAGATGTTATGGTGAGACACGGCTGTGCCCTTCTCCCACAATGCTGTTAGTCAAAATACTCACGGTAATAGACAGACCCACTCCTGATAGAGGACGAGAGAAGTGATTGGACCAAATGAGTCTGGCTGTGGCATTGACAACAGCAGATCAGGAAAATGTGATGCAGTATTTGATGCATTTTGTTAACAAAAAGAATGTATTGATTAAACTATCATCCTGTCTAAATGATTAGTCTGTCTGGTCGACAGTGACCAAGGGTTTGGGGCAGACTGCAGAAGCAGCTTTCTCTGGAAACCCCAGAATTAGAAATTCTAAATACATATTATTACAACTGAACCAAATACTGCAATTATCACTACTATTCTCACTTCAGCGTTAACGGACAATGAAAATATTCTCATGTCTTCTGAGAAACAAAAGACATGACATGATCAAGTCAATGTGTTTATTTATTAGACTTCCATTACTTGAAGTTGGAAAAAATGTGGTACTGTGTCTAAACACACAAAATCAAAGTGATGCACAATTATGTCAACAAATGGAAAGAAAACAAAGAAATGGATAACTGGTTTATGACTTGGTAAAGGAAACAGTTGAGTTCCACACAACGGGCTCTGACATGATCCCTTCAAGTGTTTTCTGACTGTAGGAGTGGTGAAACTAAGAGGAGAATATGTATACTATGTACAGAGAGTGGGAATGACAGGGAGTGTTGATTGGCTCCCAATGGGACCGATGGCAGCCAGGAAGGGGTGTCGGTCCAAAGTAGCATGAGCAACAACAACATTCTAGAATGGCACCAAGACACTCATTTTAGAACAGACTAAATTAAATCCCTGAACAGAAATTCTAACTCATAAGTCGCTCAAAATACTCTCAAATAGCGCTATGTCCACGTCCCTCTTCACGTGACCACAGATCTTAACTAGATAGATGAAAGCAACACTGTAGAAATGCCACCTATTCTAACCTACTGGAAGATTCCACCATATTATTTTCACCTACCAGCTGGCATATACAGAAGCGTGGCAACCGAGCAAAGGAGAGGAAAATATTTGAGTGTTTCGGGACACATGTAGAACTGCATTCGGCGGACGATACTAATCTTACTGAAACTCTCCTGCAGACGCCCCTATTGTTCAGTGGTTACAGTAACAGCAGATGGTAGCAGTGGTCAAATGGTGGATTCCTTCAAGGTTGGACTCAATTAAAATCTCACTTCAGTCAAATGAGGAATTAAAACATAAATTGTCTGAAATTAGATAGTTCTTACGCCAACCCTGTTTCTTCTGGCTTTAACCGGTCTCTTTACACCCTTCCCGACCAAAACCAACAATGGTTTACATCCGTGATATGAAAACATACAATGGAGTCGTACATCATGTCCAACATCACTAAAACATCCTATGATCACACCTAGTTTAACTGATACCATGGTCCACGACTGACAACAACACAACCAAAATACAACATTTGATACTCAAACCAATACAATTAAACAGACCGACAGAGGGAACACTGGACTTCAAATGCATGAGGCTTCCATTCTTACCAAGCCTTCCCTTCTACTCCAGATATTCATTCAGACGAAGGGGAATATATACACACGTACATAAGCACATGAGCTACAAGTTTCCCAAGGACGACTCCCCCAAACCCCTACTGAGGTGACTCTTCAGATACCAGTCAGATGACAAAACTCCCCTGCGTTTCTGTACAACGTCAGTTAAAGGGGAGGTATACATCTTATGTGCCTGCCTTTCCCCTCTAAGACTGAAACACTTTCTTTAAAACAAGATGAACGGTAGTGGTAGCTAACTATCTAAACCAAAGGACTAGAATATATAATGGCCATGACATTACAGAATGTCTCTCAGTATTCATTCAGGTTATTTAGCTACTTCAGTCATGACGGACATGGCTGCCACGGGTTTGACTATTCCTCCCTAAACACTTAGTGTGTGTGTGTGTGTGAGAGAGACAGAGGTGCAGGAATGGAGAGGCTACATGAAGATCGTTTTGGATAAGGGCTGTGGTAGGGTTTGCATGTGGTTGGGAATGGAGGTGTGATTGGTTCTGAGCTCTTCTCTTGGTTGGTGGGTCTTGTTCCTGCTTTATGCCTCCAGCTCGAAGCCCAGGCCAACCTTGTGGCCGCCAGTGTTGAAGTTCTTCCCATCGATCAGGGCTGACAGAGTCACCTTCACACCTACACGCACAGAGGAGAATAATATTACTGGAGGTGTTAAACACTACAGCTAGACCTAACATGACGGTTGTGCTTAGATCATAACCTTCTCTGTTGTGATTGTTACTCACCTGGCCTGAGGCTCTGGGTGTAACCAACTCCAATCAGGCTGGCGTTATTCACTTTGGCCTGCAGGGGGAGACACAGTTAGAGACAGCCAGAGAATGTGTGTTAGTCTGTAAAGCTGGCTGAAGTCCCACCAGGGTAAAGGGCTGATGTCTCGCCAGGGTAAAGCGTGTAAATGGAACGTGTGTGTAAATGTAACTGTGTGTTACTCACAGACAGGGAAGCATCTTTGTCTAGAGCGTATTTGGCTGCGATGCCAAAGCGTGTGTTGTTGCTGCCGGCCGTCCAGGCCAGAGTGACCGCCGTCTCCAGCTGGTCATCCACCTTCTGGTAGATAGAACCCCCAAATTCAGTCCCATCGTTACTGAGAGAGGAGAGAGAGAGCAGTTAACAGACATGCCCAAATCAACCCCTAGTTCATACTCCTAGACACCTTCTGGTGGGTGGATCCCTCTTAATTCTGTTCCGTCATTACTGAAAGAGAGAGAAGGTAACACAGAAACTCCTTCCTACTCTAACCTCCATACCATTACTGCTGAGAGACACGGGGCAACAGCAGCCACGGTTCCCAAACTTTACCATCTAACACATTCCACATTTCTGATGACTCACTCAAAAACAAATCCAGTGTTTCTAGGCAAGATCCACTGCATTGAGATACTCACACGTTGGTGTGGAGCTGGAAGTCTCCAGCCTTGTATCCCAGGGCGAAGTTGTTCTGGGCCAGTTTGGACTTGGCCGTGTCAAAGGCCATCTGGTACCCGGCCAGCCAGCCCTCATAGCCCACCACTGCGGCTGCGTGGATGATGGGACCCTCGAAGTCGACGTCACAGCCCACATTAAGGAAGTCACGCTTGTAGCCTGTCTTCAGCTTGCCACTCTTCTTGCTGAGGACAGATGGAGAGGAGACACCCAACAAATAACCTTTCATATCTGATCCTTCACACTCCAAAAAAAGAAAGGCGATAACATATTTAATTAATAAATCCTAAATCATTTCATATTTTTTTGTCAAAAGGAATAACGTGGTATGTCATTAACAGTTTGATGTCCCTCTCTCACCCAGTGTTTGGTACGAAGGATGTGTCCAGAGCCAGCTTGAGTCCCTGAGCCAGCTGGTCCTCCACAGTGACCTCTGTAGCCAGAGTGTTGTCGGTGTTCCACTTCTGGTTGAAGCTCAGGCCCAGCTCCTTCATCTTGTACTTGGTCTCCAGGTTACCAGCTGCCTTCCCTGTGTCTGTGTTACTGGAACCTGATGTGTTGAACTCCTGAGGGGGAGAGAAGAGAGGGCGGGAGAGAGTGAGGAAAAAGAGGAAAATGTATGAGGCAAGAGATGGTGGAGAGAGAGTTGGTCAAATAGTTTAAAGTGAGTGAGTGAGATCTAGAAAAAGCAGATTTTTGAAAAGGGATGTTTTTTTGCTTACAGCAAAAGAGAACACCCTGTATGATTAATGAACGATGTAAGGAGAAACACAGAAAACAGATTACAGGTAATAGAGCATGAAAAGGTTCACCAGGAAAATAAAGGTCAAGAAAGTGAGGGATGCAAGGTAAGGAGGGTGGATAGGTGGGTGGGAGGAAGTATAGACAGAAACACTATATATACACACAAAAGTATGTGGATACCCTTTCAAATTAGTGGATTCGGCCATTTCAGACACACCAGTTGCATCCCTCACTTCGAGCACACAGACATTCAATCTCCATAGACAAAAATTGTCAAGAGAATGACCTTACTGAAGAGCTCAGTTACTTTCAACATGGCATCATCATAGGATGCCACCTTTCCAACAAGTCAGTTTGTCAGATTACTGCCCTAATAGAGCTGCCCCGGTCAAATAAGTGCTGTTATTGTGAAGTGGAAACATCTATGCGCAACAACAGCTCAGCCGCGAAGTGGTAGGCCACACAAGCTCACAGAACAGGACCGCAGAGTGCTGAAGAGCGTAGAACGCAAAAAGTGTGTCCTCGGTTGCAACACTCACTACAGAGTTCCAAACTGCCTCTGGAAGCAACAGCAACACAATAACTGTTCGTCGAGAGCATCATGAAACGGGTTTCCATGGCCGAGCAGCCGCACACAAGCCTAAGATCACCATGCCCAATGACAAGCATCGTCTGGAGTCCCCCCCACCCACCTTTATCTAACCAGGTAGGCTAGTTGAGAACAAGTTCTCAACTGCAACCTGGCCAAGATAAAGCAGTGCGATAGAAACAAAACCACAGTTACACATGGAATAAACAAGCGTACAGTCAATAACACAATAGAAAAAAAAGAAAGTCTATATACAGTGTGTGCAAATGGCATGAGGTGGTAAGGCTATAAATAGGCCATAGTAGCAAAGTAATTACAATTTAGCAGATTAACACTGGAGTGATTGATGAACAGATGATGGTGTGTAAGTAGTGATACTGGTGTGCAAAAGAGCAGCAAAGTAAATAAATAAAAATATGGGGATGAGGTAGGTAGATTAGGTGGGCTATTTACAGATGGACTATGTACAGCTGCAGCGAACGGTTAGCTGCTCAGATAGCTGATGTTTAAAGTTAGTGAGGGAAATGTAAGTCTCCAGCTTCAGCAATTTTTGCAATTCGTTCCAGTCACTGGCAGCAGAGAACTGGAAGGAAAGGCGGCCAAAGGGGGTGTTGGCTTTGGGGATGACCAGTGAAATATACCTGCTGGAGCACGTGCTACGGGTGGGTGTTGTTATCGTGACCAGTGAGCTGAGATAAGGCGGGGCTTTACCTAGCATAGACTTGTAGATGACCTGGAGCCAGTGGGTCTTGCGACGAACATGTAGCAAGGACCAGCCGACTAGAGCATACAGGTCGCAGTGGTGGGTGGTATAAGGCACGTCGGGAACAAAACGGATGGCACTGTGATAGACTACATCCAGTTTGCCGAGTAGAGTATTGGAAGCTATTTGTAGATGACATCGCCGAAGTCGAGGATTTACTAGGGTAAGTTTGGCGGCGTTTGTTGCGAAATAGAATGCCGATTCTAGATTTGATTTTGGAATGGAGATGTTTGATATGAGTCTGGAAGGAGAGTTAACAGTCTAGCCAGACACCTAGGTATTTGGAGTTGTCCACGTATTCTAGGTCAGAACCGTCCAGAGTAGTGATGCTAGTCGTGCGGGCAGCGAACGGATGAAAATCATGCATTTGGTTTTGCTAGCGTTTAAGAGCAGTTGGAGGCCACGGAAGGAGTGTTGTATGGCATTGAAGCTCATTTGGAGGTTAGTTAACACAGTGTCAAAAGAAGGGCCAGATGTATACAGAATGGTGTCGTCTGTGTAGTGGAGGATCAGGGAATCACAATCAGCAAGAGCGACATCGTTGATATATACAGAGAAAATAGTTGGCCCGAGAATTGAACCCTGTGGTACCCCCATAGAGACTGCCAGAGGTCCGGACAACAGGCCCTCCGATTTGACACACTGAACTCTGTATGCGAAGTAGTTGGTGAACCAGGCGAGGCAGTCATTTGAGAAACCAAGGCTATCGAGTATGCCGATAAGAATATGGTGATTGACAGAGTCGAAGGCCTCGGCCAGGTCGATGAAGACGGCTGCACAGTACTGTCTTCTATCGATGGCGGTTATGATATCGTTTACTACCTTGAGTGTGGCTGAGGTGCACCCATGACCAGTTCGGAAACCGGATTGCACAGCGGAGAAGGTACGGTGGGATTCAAAATGGTCAGTGATCTGTTTATTAACTTGGCATTCAAAGACTTTAGATAGGCAGGGCATGATGGAAACAGGTCTATAACAGTTTGGGTCTACAGTGTCACCCCCTTTGAAGAGGGGGATGACCGCGGCAGCTTTCCAATCTTTAGGGATCTCGGATGATACGAAAGAGGTTGAACAGACTGGTAATAGGGGTTGCAACAATGGCGGCGGATCATTTTAGAAAGAGAGGGTCCAGATTGTCTAGCCCAGCTGTTTTGTTCGGGTCCAGATTTTTTCGGGTCCAGCTCTTTCAGAACATCTGCTATCTGGATTTGGGTGAAGGAGAACTGGGGAGGCTTGGGCAAGTCGCTGCGGGGGGTGCGGAGCAGTTGGCTGGGGTTGGGCTAGTCAGGAGGAAAGCATGGCCAGCCGTAGAGATATGCTTATTGAAATTTTCGATTATCATGGATTTATCCGTGGTGACCGTGTTGCCTAGCCTCAGTGCAGTGGGTAGCTGGGAGGAGGTGCTCTTGTTCTCCATGGACTTTACAGTGTCCCCAAACCTTTTGGAGTTAGAGCTACAAGATGCAAATTTCTGTTTGAAAAAGCTAGCGTATGCTTTCCTGACTGACTGTGTGTATTGGTTCCTGACGTCGCTGAACAGTTGCATATCGCGGAGACTGTTCGATGCTATTGCAGTCCGCCACAGGATGTTTTTGTGCTGGTCAAGGGCAGTCAGGTCTGGAGTGAACCAAAGGCTCGCCACCATTGGACTCTGGAACAGTGGAAACGCATTCTCTGGAGTGATGACTCATGCTTCACCATCTGGCAGTCCAACGGACAAATCTGTGTTTGGCAGATGCCAGGAGAACGCTACCTGCCCCAATGCATAGTCCCAACTGTAAAGTTTGGTGGTGGAGGAGGAATAATGGTCTGGGGCTGTTTTTTCATGGTTTGGGCTAGGCCCCTTAGTTCCAGTGAAGGGAAACCTTAACACTACAGCATACAATGACATTCTAGATTAGACTGTTTCAGCATGACAATGCTCCCGTGCACAAAGTGAGGTCCATAAAGAAATAATTTGTCGAGACCAGTGTAGAAAAACTTGACTGGCCTGCAGAGCCCTGACCTCAACCCCATCGAACACCTTTGAATTGGAACGCCGACTGCGAGCCAGGCCTAATCACCCAACATCAGTGCCCGACCTCACTAATGCTCGTAGCTGAATGGAAGCAAGTCCCCGCAGCAATGTTCCAATATCTAGTAGAAAGCCTTCCCATAAGAGTGGAGGCAGCAAAGGGGGGACCAACTCCATATTAATGCCCATGATTTTGGAATGAGATGTTCGACAAGCAGGTGTCCACATACTTTTGTTCATGTAGTGTAGGTACAGCAAAGCAGTGAATGGCAGTCAGTGGTTGAAGCTGGACAAAGAAATGGATGACAAAATGAAATTAGTTGAAGAGACATTGACACCAGTCAATCCAGATGGACAAAGAAATGGATGTGAAATACATGTAAATTAGTTGGACAGAATTATAATAGTCACTGGACAGTGATGTAGATGCAAACAGACTAACAGTACCATCTGCTGGACACAAGGATGCTAAAACAAGACTTAACAGTGAAATCAGACAGTCTGTCGATGCATTTTCCAGCACGTATCATGTTGTACATACATAGAGACATCAGCACACTGCGGGAGAGAGTCTTACCATCTAAAATAGAGCGCAGTCCAGGAGGCAGGGGGACAGAGCAGGGGTTAGGATAAGCAGATGGAGACAAACAGGCCCCACACACAGTCTTAAACACAAGCTGCCTCTCACACACACACAGCCTGTCATATCTCTTTATCCTGAAGCATAAAGCCAAGCAGAGCCAGCAACATCACCTAGCAACCTGTGAACCTTAGAGCACAGAATTACAAACTGTTAGAAGGGTCGTTATTACAGTACCATAGAGAGAGAAGGGTTATTTATAAAATTACAGTCACAGAATCGCAATCTACTTTTTCCTCAGAGAAAGAAAAATGTTCTACTAAGATGTTCTACTAAGCAAGAAGGAATGTTAATGACTGATTAACATTAACAGAGAGAGAGCAACCGAGGAAGCGCAGGTGGTACAGTGGCGGGGGGAGGGAGAGAGAAGTGGAAAAGGCGAGGACAGAAACAGAAGACTCACCACTCCACTCTGAGACTTGGTCTTCAAGTCCAGCTTCACGATGCCGAAGCCTTGAGGGTTAAACAAGAGGTTGACGAGCTAAGTGTACATTTGAGCAGACTTGAAGAACAATGACAATTTGTTTATGATGTGTTGAGTTACATCATGGTTTGCATTTAGGGATGTGCATCTTTCCCTTTCAAGACGTTTCGATACGTATCCAGATACATGGGCTCCAACACGATACGCTTTAGTTTGAATCGATTCGGTGCCATTTCAGCTCCATGCGATTCGATGCACTAACATATGCTGCATAAACCCAGTTACCTCACATTGGTAACACTACTTTAAGGGTCCATAATAAACCAATTATATAAGGCATTTATAAATTGGGTATACCCCATGTATTAACTCGCTACTCAAACAATAATAAACCATTTACTAACCAATAGTAAAGCATTTTTGCAGTCCCTAATCTAGAGTGAGTGCAATTTAAACTACTAAGTTTTGAGTGACCAGTATAACTTCTCACAAAAAGATGGGCATGCCAATTGTAGACATTCTTGCTGTACCTGGTAAAAGAACAATTATACAACACAGGATGTTTAAGTAAACTCAGCAAAAAAAGAAACCTCTTTTTCAGGACCCTGTCTTTCAAAGATATTTGGATTTTTACAAATTAACTTCACAGATCTTCATGGTAAAGGGTTTAGACTCTGTTTCCCAAGCTTGTTCAATGACCCGTAAACAATTAATGAACATGTACCTGTGGAACAGTCGTTAAGACACTAACAGCTTACAGAAGGTAGACAATTAAGGTCACAGTTATGAAAACTTAGGACACTAGAGGCCTTTCTACTGACTCAGAAAAACACCAAAAGAACGATGCCCAGGATCCCTGCAGATGTGGCCAGGGCAATAAATAGCTATGTCCGTACTATGAGACGTCTAAGACAGCGCTACAGGGAGACAGGACGGACAGCTGATCCTCCTCGCAGTGGCAGACCACATGTAACAACACCTGCACAGGATTGGTACATCCGAACATCACACCTGTGGGACAGGTACAGGATGGCAACAACAACTGCCCGAGTTACACCAGGAACGCACAATCCCTCCATCAATGCTCAGACTGTCTGCAATAGGCTGAGAGAGGCTGGACTGAGGGCTTGTAGGTCTGTTGTAAAGCAGGTCCTCACCAGACATCACCGGCAAAAACATCACCTATGGGCACAAACCCACCGTCGCTGGACCAGACAGGACTGGCAAAAAGTGCTCTTCACTGACGAGTCACGGTTTTGTCTCACCAGGGGTGATGGTCGGATTTGCGTTTATCGTTGAAGCAATTAGCGTTACACCGAGACCTGTACTTTGGAGCGGGATCGATTTGGAGGTGGAGGGTCCGTCATGGACTGGGGAGGCGTGTCACAGCATCATCAGACTGAGCTTGTTATTGCAGGCAATCTCAACGCTGTGCGTTACAGGGAAGACATCCTCCTCCCTCATGTGGTACCCTTCCTGCAGGCTCATCCTGACATGACCCTTCACATTGACAATGCCACCAGCCGTACTGCTCGTTCTGTGCGTGATTTCCTGCAAGACAGGAATGTCAGTGTTCTGCCATGGCCAGCGAAGGGCCCGGATCTCAATCCCATTGAGCACATCTGGGACCTGTTGGATCGGAGGGTGAGGGCTAGGGACATTCCCCCAAGAAATGTCTGGGAACTTGCAAGTGCCTTGGTGGAAGAGTAGGGTAACATCTCACAGCAGGAACTGGCAAATCTGCTGCAGTCCATGAGGAGACTGCAGTACTTAATACAGCTGGTGTCCACACCAGATACTGATTTTTGCATTTGATTTTGACCCCCCCTTTGTTCAGGGACACATTATTCCATTTCTGTTCGTCACATGTCTGTGGAACTTGTTCAGTTTATGTCTCAGTTGTTGAATCTTATGTTCATACACATATTGACACGTTAAGTTTGCTGAAAACAAACGCAGTTGACAGTGAGAGGACGTTTCTTTTTTTGCTATATTATATATATATATATATAAATAAAAACGGAGTTTACCGTAAATGTGTGAAGTTGGAAGTTTACAAACACCTTAGCCAAATACATTTAAACTCAGTTTTTCACAATTCCTGACATTTAATCCCTTAGGTCAGACATTTAAGTCTTAGGATCACCACTTTATTTTAAAAATGTAAAATGTCAGAATAATAGTAGAGAGAATGATTTATTTCAGCTTTTATTTCTTTCACACATTCCCAGTGGGTCAGAAGTTTACATACACTCAATTAGTATTTGGTAGCATTGCCTTTAAATTGTTTAACTTGGGTCAAACATTTCAGATAGCCTTCCACAAGCTTCCCACAATAAGTTGGATGAATTTTGTCCCATTCCTCCTGACAGAGCTGATGTAACCGAGTCAGGTTTGTAGGCCTCCTTGCTCGCACACACTTTTTCAGTTCTGCCCACAACTGTTCTATAGGATTGAGGTCAGGGCTTTGTGATGGCCACTCCAATACCTTGACTTTGTTGTCCTTAAGCCATTTTGTATGCTTGGGGTCATTGTCCATTTGGAAAGCCCATTTGTGACCAAGCTTTAACTTCCTGAATGATGTCTTCAAATGTTGCTTCAATATATCCACATGATGGCATCTATTTTGTGAAGTGCACCAGTCCCTCTTGCAGCAAAGCACCCCCACAACATGATGCTGCCACCCCTGTGCGTCACGGTTGGGATGGTGTTCTTCGGCCTGCAAGCATCCCCCCTTTTCCCTCCAAACATAACGATAGTCA
The DNA here is from genome assembly GCF_018296145.1 of Oncorhynchus tshawytscha. NCBI lineage: Eukaryota > Metazoa > Chordata > Actinopteri > Salmoniformes > Salmonidae > Oncorhynchus > Oncorhynchus tshawytscha. The sequence goes on from NC_056437.1 coordinate 17,823,808, forward strand.
GTATGGCCAAAAAGTTATATTTTTGTTTCATCAGACCAGAGGACATTTCTCCAAAAAGTACGATCTTTGTCCACATGTGCAGTTGCAAACCGTAGCCTGGCTTTTTAACAGCGGTTTTGGAGCAGTGGCTTCTTCCTTGCTGAGCGGCCTTTCAGGTTATGCCGATATAGGACTTGTTTTACTGTGGATATAGATACTTTTGTACCCATTTCCTCCAGCATCTTCACCAGGTCCTTTGCTGTTGTTCTGGGATTGATTTGCACTTTTCTCACCAAAGTATGTTCATCTCTAGGAGACAGAACTCGTCTCCTTCCTGAGCGGTATGGTGGCTGCGTGGTCCCATGGAGTTTATTCTTGGGTACTATTGTTTGTACATATGAAAGTGGTATCTTCAGGCATTTGGAAATTGCTCCCAAGGATGAACCAGACTTGTGGAGGTCTACACATGATCTTTTCTGAGGTCTTGGCTGATTTCTATTGATTTTCCCATGATGTCAAAAAGTGGCACTGAGTTTGAAGGTAGGCCTTGAAATACATCCACAGGTACCCCTTCAACTGACTCAAATTATGTAATTTAGCCTATCAGAAGCTTCTAAAGCCATGACATCATTTCTGGAACTTTACAAACTGTTTAAAGGCACAGTCAACTTACTGTATGTAAACGTCTGACCCACTGGAATTGTGATACAGTGAATTATAAGTGAAATAATCTGTCTGTAAACAACTGTTGGAAAAATGACTTGTCATGCACAAAGTAGATGTCCTAACCGACATGCCAAAACTATAGTTTGTTAACAAGAATTTGTGGAGTAGTTGTAATGACTCCAACCTAAGTGTATGTAAACTTCCTACTTCAACTGTGTGTGTGTGTGTGTGTGTGTGTGTATATACACATACACACGTGTAAATAACTAGCTTACTAACATTGACAAATGTGTGAGTAATGATAAATAAATTGAGAGCAACTGGATTGTAAATACATTATAAATGGTTCATTATGGACCATTCAAATAAAGTGTTCACCCATTCTAAATTATAATCTGCTGCTGATGGAGCTCATAAGACCCCTGAGCGCAATCTGTCTGAGCTAACTTCTGTGGGTATGTGTAAATGATGTTTGTCTATGAAGGTATGTCTATGAAGTCGGTCTATGAAGTCAGTCTATGAAGTACAGTGCCTTTTAGACATTTTTCCTAATTCATTTATTTTTTTAACCTGGAAATATCACATTTACTTAAGTATTCAGACCTTTTAGTCAGTATTTGTTGAAGCATCTTTGGCAGCGATTACAGCCTCGAGTCTCCTTGGTTATGACCCTACAAGTTTGGAACACCTGTATTTGGGGAGTTTCCCCCATACTTCTCTGCAGATCCTCAAGCTCTGTCAGGTTGGAAGGGGAGCGTCGCTGCACAAGTATTTTCTGGTCTCTCCAGAGATGTTCGATCGGGTTCAAGTCCAGGATCTGGCTGGGCCACTCAATGACATTCAGAGACTTGTCCTGAAGCCAATCCTGCGTCGTCTTGGCTGTGTGCTTAGGGACGTTGTCCTGTTGGAAGGTAAACCTTTGCTCCAGTCTGAGGTGCTCCGGAACAGGTTTTCATCAAGGATCTCTCTGTTCTTTGCTCCATTCAGCTTTCCCTCGATCCTGACTAGTCTCCCAGTCCCCGTCGCTGAAAAACATTCCCACAGCATGATGCTGCCACCACCATGCTTCACTGTAGGGATGATGCCAGGTTTCCTACAGATGTGATGCTTTGCTTTCAGGCCAAATAGTTCAATATTGGTTTCATCAGACAAGAGAATCTTGTTTCTCACGAGTCCTTTAGGTGCCTTTTGGCAAACTCAAAGCGGACTGTCATGTGCCTTTTACTGAGGAGTGGCTTCCATCTGGCCACTACCATAAAGGCCTGATTGGTGGAGTACTGCAGAGACGGTAGTCCTTCTGGAAGGTCCTTCCATCTCCACAGAGGAACTCTGGAGCTCTATCAGAGTGACCATTGGGTTCTTGGTCATCTCCCTGACCAAAGCCCTTCTCCCCCAATTGCTCAGTTTGACCAGGCAGCCAGCTCTAGTAAGTCTTAGTGGTTCCAAACTTCTTCCATTTAAGAATGATGGAGGCCACTGTGTTCTTGGGGACCTTAAAAATTGCAAAAAAATGTTTTGGTACCCTTCCCCAGATCTGTGCCGAGACACAATCCTGTCTTGGTGCGCTACGGACAATTAATTCAACCTCATGGCTTGGTTTTTCCTCTGACATGCACTTCCTTTTACATTGCACAACCTTCAATGTTATATCATAATTACGTAAAATTCTGGCAAACTAGTTTGCAACGAGCCAGGTGGGCCAAACTGTTGCATATACCCTGACTCTGCGTGCAATGAACGCTAGAGAAGTGACACAATTTCACCTAGTTAATATTGCCTGCTAACCTGGATTTCTTTTAGCTAAATATGCAGGTTTAAAAAATATATACTTCTGTGTATTGATTTTAAGAAAGGCTTCAATGTTATGTTTATGGTTAGCTACACATTGGAGCAACGACAGTCCTTTTTCGCGAATGCGCACCGCATCGATTATATGCAACGCAGGACACGCTAGATAAACTAGTAATATCATCAACCATGTGTAGTTAACTAGTAATTATGATTGATTGTTTTTTATAAGATAAGTTTAATGCTAGCTAGCAACTTACCTTGGCTTCTTACTGCATTCGCGTAACAGGCAGGCTCCTCGTGAGGCAGGTGGTTAGAGCATTAGACTAGTTAACTGTAAGGTTGCAAGATTGAATCCCCGAGCTGACAAGGTAAAAATCTGTCCTTCTGCCCCTGAACAAGGCAGTTAACCCACTGTACCTAGGCCGTCATTGAAAATAAAAATGTGTTCTTAACTGACTTGCCTAGTTAAATAAAGGTGTAATATTTTTTTACCGATTTCCGATTGTTATGAAAACTTGAAATCGGCCCTAATTAAATCGGCCATTCCGATTAATCGGTCGACCTCTAGCTGAAAGGAAAGCTCTGCTGTTGGCACAGTTTTATGTACTGTAGTACCTAACAGTTTATGGCCACCGTTTGTCAGTGTTATAGTGCAATGAATGTATTGTTTTGTGTTGTGGCTTTGCTGGCATGCATCTAAAATGTTTTGCGTTTGTCCCAGCAAGATTTACATGCTAATATCGCCACTGCTCTGTATATCAAAAAGAATACCATATTACACTATTACACTAATTGCAAAACAACCAAAATTATTGCTGTTGGTGAACCTGAATAATCAAAATAAAATCTATTGTAGGCCCCGTTCAGCAGGTAGAGCCTATAGCCAGATGAGAGTTGTCTCCGGCAGCTTACTTTTAGTCTGGTAAAATACATTTTTCAACAGCGCATAGATAACCTAGAAAATTACATTGGTTGTCAGTTAACTAATAAAACCTTATATTGCGCTAGTCATTTGGGGATTTTAATGCTGAAGGTGCCGGACACCGTATGTAGTTTGACTAGGCTACTGATAGTCCCTGGGATTGTTCAGCAGGTAAAAGGACTTGAAGAGCAATGACTGTCAATGCAGTTACATGCTTAGTTCCACACTGAAGGAGAAGACGCATCAGGTGTTACAAAAAAAAAAAGGTATTTTCAGAAGGTAGAAAGTAAGCACAGAGTGAATTAGTGATTCATAACGTTTGAATATATTTTCTGACCAATGCAGCTGCATCTAAAACATTTTAAAACAGGGATCAAGGCATATTGGTGAATCCTTACATCCCTATCTGCTTTGCTTTCTAACAGTCCATAACCTTGCCAGCCAAGTGCAACTTAACATTTTTATGTATCACATTGGCTGATTCCCAGGCGGCTTTGGTGTATCAAATAGCACCACCAGACTATAAACAGTAACTTTATCTGTTATTTCATGCTTCAGCTAACTCCTGACTGTCATTCTTTGTCATGTGTGGAATTTTGGCTTCTCCTTGGTAAGCTAACTGTTCAGGTGTGCAAATGGTTTTACTATTTAGTAACCTATCATAGCCCTTGCTGAAGATAGTTAGTAACTCACCATAGCCCTTGCTGAAGATGTCCTTGGCAGCCTTGCCCAGGTCTGAGTATGAAGGAGGAACAGCCATTTTACCTGGAGAGGAGGAGACAAGTCAGGAAGGTCAACACATGCAAGCCATATACAGTTGCAGCCAAATATATTGGCTCCTTGCCAATACATTCCCCATTTCTTCTAAAATAAGTTGGGGGGGGGGAAATGGCCTCCTTACCTTGCTATTCGATTTAACATTGCAGAACCATTTTTATTTTTGTAAACTTAAGTTAACAATTAGATTTTCGAAAATAAAGACAAATGGCATGGACAAAGTTATTGGCAACCCATAGCTGGTACTTGGTTGCACAGCCATTGGCCAAAAGAACTGCCAACAAATGTTTCTTGTAGCCATCAATGACCTTGCTGCACTTTTCTACTGGCACTTTTTAGCAGCAAACTGCTCTAATTCTTCTATGTTTGAGGGGAGCCCTCCAAGTGCTGTTTTCAGCTCTCGTCATAGGTTATGGGTGTGATTCAGATCTAGATCGTTGCTGGCCGCTCCAGAACAGTCCAGTGATACTTCTTGAACCATTTCAGGGTGCTTTTGCTGTATTTTTGGGGTTGTTGACTTGCTGGAAGACCCACAACCATCAACGGAGACATTGTTTTTGGACACTGGGTTGAACATTACACTCCAAAACACAATGATAATCTGCTGATTTTATGTCTTGCACACATTCAATGCCCCCAGTGTCAGAGGCAGCAAAGCAACCCAACAGCATTGCCAAACCGCCCCACATTTGATTTTAGGGAGGGTGTTCTTTTCTTTGAATGCTTTATTTAGTCGTTGGTAAACATGAGACCCCACTGCTGAAGGAGACACAAGAAAGCCTAATTGAACTTCTCAAAAACTCCCCTAAACAAGCCTAAATCCTGCAGAAATGTTCTGTGGACCAATGAAACAAAATCAGAGCTCTTTGGCAATACAGATCAGCACTGTGTTTACTGACAACCAAATTAAGCAGTCAATGAAAAGAACACCCTCCAACAATCAAAGACGGGGAGGTTTGATAATGCTGTGGGGTTTCCTTGCTGCCTCTGGTACGTGGGCCTTGAACGTGCAAAAGGCATCATGAAATCAGAAGATTATTAGGTGTTTTGTAGTCCAATGTTGGACCGACCCAGTGTCCAAAAACTGGGTCTCCATTGAATGTTGTGGGTCTTCTTCCAGCTGGACAGCAACACCAAACACAAATCAAAAAGCACCCTGGAATGGATCAATAAGAGATGTTTAAGGAAAGTGCCAATATATTTGGCCGTAACTATGTCCCACTGCAATACTTGACTCAGTGTGTGATGTTCTAGAACGTTGCATACAGCTGACATGATACCTTCAGGACTGATTTGGAAGTTGTCACTAGAAATCTCAGGACTCTCCATTTTGCTGCGGTGTGCCAGTGCCTATTCTGCAGCATGACTTTCCTGCAGCAGACATTTTTTTCCCTAGTGAATCATCAGTGTAGAATAGATGCCCTGTCACATATCCTTGGCAACCAGAGTGCTGGGAGGCTGGGTACCTAGGTCATGTGACTGGTTTCCCAGTGAGTGAGCTCAGCTGGAGAACAGATTGTTTCTTCTGGCAGGAAGATAGCTAGGCCGACACCAGCATCACACCCAGGCCACACACACACAGCACTGGATTAGCCTATAGCTTTGATTGACCTACATAACCGTAAGGAGATGCTTTTACATGCCATTCTAGGCAAGTTTCCAAACCTATCATCTCAAGGATAAACTGAAGTCAGAGGTGACATGTATTTTCTTGACTGGGGACAACAGGAGCTTGCAGAACAGGCTGCAGTATTTACAAATCTAGCCCCTTGAGGTTTGACAGGACCGGGCATAGGCACATATTTTAAAATATTTGCAGTTATCACAATACCAAACAAATAGATAGTTGATTTTTACTTAGAATTTTATTTTCAGGTGGATTTTGAGTTAACTTGATCTGTCACAAAGCCAAAATATATGTCAGGTTAGTAATATTTTTATTTAACCAGGTAAGTTGACAGAACACACAGGGTGGGGGATGAATGAGCCAATTGTAGATAACTAGCTAGATGCATCTAATAATGAATACATTTTTTTTTAAATGTAATGTTATGTCATCCTTCCAACCAGCTAACAGTAAGGCACTGGTTAATTCACTTGGTTAATTCAATTCTTCTAATTTCAGCACGCAACGACAGCTACGCAACTTAGTTTAGCAAGATAGACTCAACCAGAAAAAATGTGTGTTCATCTTGAAGGTGAGGGTCATAGCTATCAGTTACCAAGGTGAGGGTCCTCCTGTAAATGAACGCCACCAGCACAAATGAAAGTACCTAGATGGCTCGCTAGTTTATATATTTCCACAGCTACATTTTCATTGTTCTATTGTTTGCAATAACATATTTTGTGCACTGTCTATTTCTGACAAAGGACTGTAGATGGGGCCGTTTAAGAGAGTCAGTTGTGGTGGTTAGCCAGGCTAGTCAAACTGGTTAACATTAGCCAGCTGAAATGTTGGCTGGCGTAGATAACGCTACAGCTGCATGATGCATTGGGGATGACTGGAATCAGTAAGAGTAAATATGCCAAAAACGACAAAAAGTATCACATATAAAAAGTTAAGTACTTAAATTTGATAAATATTGCAGCTAGTTAGCCTCGTTAGCTAGTTAACTAACAGTAGCTAATAGTGGAAAAATCATGGTACACGCCCCTTATTTCTTTAAAAGAACAACTGTTAATCCTTTTAAAACGTCAAAATAACGTTAAATAGTTTCATCTCGTTAATTGCAACACAACTCTACCTGGGATTATACAGCACAATATTATGTAATATTTGCTAGCTAAAAGGTTAGCATGTTAACCACATTAGCTAAAACAGATGGACATTGGAATAGGCCCTTGTAGCGAGCTACCTAACATTAGCTAGTTGCTCAGTTGGTGCAGTGGCTAACCTTGGACAACCGCGCTAACTAGTGTAGTGACATTTACTGTCAATGATGCATTCATGCGATGAATGGCATTATTAAAAAAAAAATCAAAAAACATTCATGTTTTATATTAGCTACATCAACAGTTAAATGTTCATAGCTACCGATTTTATGATGTGAAGCAAGGAGAGATGGATATCTGCAAAGCGTCTGGTCCTTTTTCACCCTGTCAAAGCTAGCATCTGCCGGCCTGGCAAAGATAGGGCACAGTGAAGGAGACACAGGGAGCATGCGCAATTCACAGGGGCGACTGTTTGAACGACTGCAGAAATATGCAATTTACCTGCCGGTACATAATCCACATTTCTTCAATTAATTCTAGCATTTTCCAAAACAGTAGTAGTTTCAATGATTGTATTTATAGTAGTCGAAGTGCATCTCAAATGTCAGCAATTTACAGCCTTTTTTACTGCCTACAGTTTGAAACATCATTATATTCGGACGAAAATTGATTTTTTTGTGTCAAATAATAAGATGAGAAAGATAAATCATCATCACTGTAGCCCCTCCTATGAGCAAAATACGTTGAAAAAACGTTGAAAATAGTCTTGTGCTCACTGGGATAGGAAATGGGGAATGTAATGCTTACAAAGGGCCCAATAGCTGTGTTAGGGTCAAAAGTATAATTTGTGTGAGGGCCACAGTGGTGAAAAACACAATTGCTGTTGTCATTTACACCTGCACTTTAGGCCAGTGGCCACCCTGATAAAGTTTACAGCAGGATATTTGGAGAGGCAGCATTGGGAGCTATTTTTACAGTCTGGTTGGGACAACTTGTGAGGTGTCTGTTTCTCAAACCAGACACTCTAATGTACTTGTTCTCTTGCTCAGTTGTGCACCGGGGCCTCCCACTCCTCTTTCTATTCTGGTTAGGGCCAGTTTGCGCTGTTCTGTGAAGGGAGTAGTACACAGCGTTGCACGAGATCTTCAGATTCTTGGCAATTTCACACATGGAATAGCCTTCATTTCTCAGAACCAGAAAAGACTGGCGAGTTTCATAAGTAAGTCCTTTGTTTCTGGCCATTTTGAGCCTGTAATCGAACCCACAAATACTGATGTTTCAGATACTCAACTAGTCTAAAGGCCAGTTTTATTTCTTCTTTAATCAGAACAACAATTTTCAGTGGTGCTAACATAATTACAAAAGGGTTTTCTAATGATCAATTTGCCTTTTAAAATGATAAACTTGGATTAGCTAACACAACGTGCCATCGGAACACAGGAGTGATGGTTGCTGATAATGGGCCTCTGTACATCTATGTTGATATTCCATTAGCCGTTTCCGGCTACAATAGTCATTTACAACATTAACAATATCTACAATGTATTTCTGATCAATTTGATGTTATTTTAATGGACAAAAACTAGTATTTTCTTTCAAAAACAAGGACATTTCTAATTGGCCCCAAACTTTTGCACGGTAGTGTATGGTTCAATCTTAGTTTTCCTTATCTCCACTGTGACATTCTGTACCTTCTGTGGCCCTGTGGAATGTCCATGTTGATCCTCTTGGTCCATCCACCTGTCTTTGTTAGTCAGGCCTGACCCCTTCATCCCGTAGTTTATTCCAGTTATTTATTTTAATATGACTGAAGATGCAGAAGTTTATGCCAGGCCCCTTCTGATAGTGTATACCAGACTGGTTAGAACTTTGACCACACACCCTTTAGACGGACTACATGCCCTCTATCAAATCAAAACTGGATTTTTGTACTCAAAACAAAAGTTGTAAAAGTATGCTAGACATTTATAGAATACATCATACATAGTTTGACGATTCTGTGACAAACGGTGAATTAGTTATTGATTTACACTGCTTTAAATGCCATTTATATATTTTATGTATTCCAGCAAGTCAAAACTGGAATTTCTACTCAAAACAAAGGTTGTAAAAGTATGCTAGACATTTATAGAATAAATCATATCTAGTTTGACGATTCTGTGACAAACGGTGAATTAGTTATAGATTTGTACATTTTTAAATGGCTTTTGGCGAATGTCTGTTGAATGTCTGTTGAATGTCTGTTGAATGTCTGTTGAATGTCTGTTGAATGTCTGTTGAATGTCTGTTGAATGTCTGTTGAATGTCTGTTGAATGTCTGTTGAATGTCTGTTGAATGTCTGTTGAATGTGTGAATATAAAACCAAGTCCCGTTCCACCTTAAATCGGATTTGCGTTTGTGAAAAAATATGGCGCTTTTATGAGGGTGAAAACACCGCGCCCCGCCCTAAAAACACTGACCACGATGGGCCGATACACTAGCCTACTGGCAATGGAGGAGTGAGGAAACTTCGCCTGTCAAAAGTGCAGATTCAACATTATCTTTTGTACTGTGCCAAGTCCAATGATCAACACCGCCTTTGTAAATGATCGCACAGCAATTCGTGCACAGAGCAGTAGAGTGCACGGAGGCTGACGATCGGGAGAGAGAACGAGTGTCGTCGTAGAATAGAACAAGTTCTAGTTTGTTTTTTGGGGCGCGATTGTTGCCAATATGTCCGGGAATCCCACATTTGTGAGTCCCTTCCACAGACCCCGCTGTTTGGCCGCAGCCGCGCCAGCAGGGAAAGCCAAACTCACCCACCCGGGCAAAGCCATTCTAGCAGGTAAGGATGAAGTCATTCATTTTTCCTTGTGTAAGCTGCTGACTTTGTATCACATTTTCATACAGTGTTCATTCCAGCGCCCTGCTACATTCTAACACTGCAAGTCATTGTCACTGTGACAATGCAGGGTATTCTACATGGGTTTCTTTTTACTTTTGTCGAGTGTTATATTGTAGCAATATATTTAAACACGAATGCCTGCCTATAGTGTTTGCTATGGGAGTGGAGAGGTGAGCTTTGTTAGTGTAGTGAGTTATTTGAGAGTACTAATCCATTCAGTCATTTTTTTCTTAATTTAGTCATGAACTACTTGTCATTCAGTTGCTAGGGAGTAAGTAGCCCATTCATAGACGCTAACCACCTTTATCGTCAGTTCATGACGGCATCTTCGAGAGTCAGACTTTGATTACAATATAGCAACCCACATCATGTGCTGTTCTTGACAGGGTGCTGCAATATGAGAATTATTGAACGCATATGAGACTTAAGGAATTCAAGACAGTATTGAATTGTTTGGAAATTAAACCTAAAATAAGAGTCCACCATGTCTAAGCCTGGGCTGTCTTTAAACTGTAGTAACCTCGTAGTGTTAAGCAAAATCCTACTCACTTTGACTATGGTTCTGGCTCCATCTGTTGAACTACTACTATCAATTTGCCCTTTGAGCCTTTACTTCAATGTGTGTGTGAGCGAGTGGTGTGTCTGTTCTAATCAAGGACACATGCTCTGGCTGAAAGTTCCAGGGTGTATAAAGTTAATTAGATGCATGTGGTGGTCCTTTTTCTCTGATAATTACTGACCCCATGATCCTACTGAATCCCCCTCTCCTCAGTCCAGCAGAGCTTGGTTAACATGGCTTATGAATGGAAGTTAGGCAGGCTTTCCCCTCACAGGAATGGGGGCTGAGTGGAGTGTGCCATAACACTAAAGTTACAGAATCTGGCAAACTAGGTTTCAGACACACAACATTTACAAAGTTCCAATCTAGGAAAGAATTTGTTTGGATTTTGTAGAACACTTGGTGCCATCACAGATAATGGTTGGCTGTTCTATCCCTTTCTCGGAGTACAGTTGTGGCCAAAAGTTTTGAGAATCACATCAAATCAAAGTTTATTTGTCACGTGCACCGAATACAACCTTAGAGTGAAATGCTTACTTACAGGCTCTAACCAATAGTACAAAAAAGGTATTAGGTGAACAATAGGTAAGTAAAGAAATAAAACAACAGTAAAAAGACAGGCTATATACAATAGCGAGGCTACATACAGACACCGGTTAGTCAGGCTGATTGAGGTAGTATTTACATGTAGATATGGTTAAAGTGACTATGCATATATGATGAACAGAGTAGCAGTAGCGTAAAAGAGGGTTTGGCGGATGGTGGGTGGGTGGGACACAAGAATGACACATTCATTTTCGACATCTGCTGCATCAGTTTGTATGATGGCAATTTGCATATACTCCAGAATGTTATGAAGAGTGATCAGCAATTAATTGCAAAATCCCTCTTTGCCATGCAAATGAACTGAATCACAAAAAATACATTTCCACTGCATTTCAGCCCTGCAAAAAAAGGACCAGCTGACATCATGTCAGTGATTCTCTCGTCAACACAGGTGTGAGTGTTGACGAGGACAAGGCTGGAGATCCCTCTGTCATGCTGATTGATTTCGAATAACAGACTGGAAGCTTCAAAAGGAGGGTGGTGCTTGGAATCATTGTTCTTCCTCTGTCATCCATGGTTACCTGCAAGGAAACACGTGCCATCATCATTGCTTTGCACAAAATGGGCTTCACAGGCACGGACATTGCTCCCAGTAAGATTGCACCTAAATCAACAATTTATCGGATCATCAAGAACTTCAAGGAGAGCGGTTCAATTGTTGTGAAGAAGGCTTCAGGGCACCCCAAAAAGTTAAGCAAGCGCCAGGACCGTCTCCTAAAGTTGATTCAGCTACAGGATTGGGGCACCACCAGTATATAGCTTGCTCGGGAATGGCAGCAGGCAGGTGTGAGTGCATCTGCACTCACAGTGAGGTGAAGCCTTTTGGATGATGGCTTGGTGTCAAGAAGAGCAGCAAAGAAGCCACTTCTCTCCAGGAAAAACATCAGGGACAGACTGATATTCTGCAAAAAGTACAGGGATTGGACTGCTGAAAACTGGGGTAAAGTCATTTACTCTGATGAATCCCCTTTCCGATTGTTTGGGGCATCAGGAAAAAAGCTTGTCCGGAGAAGACAAGGTGGGCGCTACCATCAGTCCTGTCCCATGCCAACAGTAAAGCATCCTGACCCCATTCATGTGAGGGGTTGCTTCTCATCCAAGGGAGTGGGCTCACTCACAATTTTGCCTACGAACACAGCCATGAATAAAGAATGGTACCAACACATCCTCCGAGAGCAACGTCTCCCAACCATCCAGGAACAGTTTGGTGACGAACAAGGCCTTTTCCAGCATGATGGAGCACCTTGCCATATGGAAAAAGTGATAACTAAGTGGCTGGGGAACAAAACATCGATATTTTGGGTCCATGGCCAGGAAACGCCCCAGACCTTAATCCCATTGAGAACTTGTAGTCAATCCTCAAGAGGAGGGTGGACTAACAAAAACCCACAAATTCTGACAAACTCCAAGCATTGATTATGCAAGAATGGGCTGCCATCAGTCAGGATGTGGCCCAAAAGTTAATTGACAGCATGCCAGGGCGGATTGCAGAGGTCTTGAAAAAGTGTCAACACTGCAAATATTGACTCTTTGCATCAACTTCATGTAATTGTCAATAAAAGCCTAAGACACTTATGAAATGCTTGTAATTATACTTCAGTATTCCATAGTAACATCTGACAACAATATCTAAAGACACTGAAGCAGCAAACTTTGTGGAAATTAATATTTGTGTCATTCTCAACTTTTGGCCATGACTGTATACGCTGAACCTGGCTATTGCCTTGTGTTGCACGGCTGTGTAGATATTTGTAGTCATAGTAAGGCTTATCTAAGTTTACATGTAAATCAAGTCAAAGTTTATTGGTTGTACACACAATTTTGCAGGTGTTATCGCAGGTGCAGCAAAATACTTATGTATTCTTATGCAGCCTGAGGAGGAAGGTCCTTGGATGGAAACATTGCAGCACATGCAACAGATTTTTAAAAATCAAGGGACCTTTGAATGCAGTTCTACTACTTGTTTTGTCTCTTTTACATCATAACTAAGAGCATTCATGGGTAATAGCTGGGGGCATTCATGGGTGATAGCTGAGGGCATTCATGGGAGATAGGCACAAATGTATGCCCTCAGCTAACTGCCTATATTGCTTCTGTATCTTGCTTTTTGCAAGAGTGTTGTTCAAACTCAAAAAGCACCAAAAAAAAAATGATTTTGACACCCACCATCTCAGATTCTTGTGAAATAATTTCTGTTGTTCATGCTTCATGTCCAAATCTACCTAACGTATCTAAAAATGTATTGTGTAACTTATAGATGATTTGGATATAAAGCGCAAAAATGCTAACATAGGTACCATTGACTTGCATTGGATTTGTGCCACAAATTATTTAAAGTTAGCATTTGAAGCAGTGGCCAGGTAAACAAAACCAAAGAATGGGTTGCTGTCATACCTGGTTCAGAGACTTACCCTGTAAGAAAACCAATATGTAATTTGGACATAAACACAACTTCAATGGCTAATTTCTCAAAACATGAATAAAACATATTTTTGTTGCTGAGAATACATTACATAGGATAAAGAAGCAATACTCCAAACCGCAGCTCCATACTACTTGTCAAAGATTAAGTAACGATACTATATACTCATTGTTGGGCTGGGATACTATATACAGTGCCTTGCGAAAGTATTCGGCCCCCTTGAACTTTGCGACCTTTTGCCACATTTCAGGCTTCAAACATAAAGATATAAAACTGTATTTTTTTTGTGAAGAATCAACAACAAGTGGGACACAATCATGAAGTGGAACGACATTTATTGGATATTTCAAACGTTTTTAACAAATCAAAAACTTACAGCTGTAAGTCGCTTGGGGTATGTCTCTATCAGTTTTGCACATTGAGAGACTGACATTTTTTCACATTCCTCCTTGCAAAACAGCTCGAGCTCAGTGAGGTTGGATGGAGAGCATTTGTGAACAGCAGTTTTCAGTTCTTTCCACAGATTCTCGATTGGATTCAGGTCTGGACTTTGACTTGGCCATTCTAACACCTGGATATGTTTATTTTTGAACCATTCCATTGTAGATTTTGCTTTATGTTTTGGATCATTGTCTTGTTGGAAGACCAATCTCCGTCCCAGTCTCAGGTCTTTTGCAGACTCCATCAGGTTTTCTTCCAGAATGGTCCTGTATTTGGCTCCATCCATCTTCCTATCAATTTTAACCATCTTCCCTGTCCCTGCTGAAGAAAAGCAGGCCCAAACCATGATGCTGCCACCACCATGTTTTGACAGTGGGGATGGTGTGGTCAGGGTGATGAGCTGTGTTGCTTTTACGCCAAACATAACGTTTTGCATTGTTGCCAAAAAGTTCAATTTTGGTTTCATCTGACCAGAGCACCTTCTTCCACATGTTTGGTGTGTCTCCCAGGTGGCTTGTGGCAAACTTTAAACAACACTTTTTATGGATATCTTTAAGAAATCGCTTTCTTCTTGCCACTCTTCCATAAAGGCCAGATTTGTGCAATATACGACTGATTGTTGTCCTATGGACAGAGTCTCCCACCTCAGCTGTAGATCTCTGCTGTTCATCCAGAGTGATCATGGGCCTCTTGGCTGCATCTCTGATCAGTCTTCTCCTTGTATGAGCTGAAAGTTTAGAGGGACGGCCAGGTCTTGGTAGATTTGCAGTGGTCTGATACTCCTTCCATTACAATATTATCGCTTGCACAGTGCTCCTTGGGATGTTTAAAGCTTGGGAAATCTTTTTGTATCCAAATCCGGCTTTAAACTTCTTCACAACAGTATCTCGGACCTGCCTGGTGTGTTCCTTGTTCTTCATGATGCTCTCTGCGCTTTTAACGGACCTCTGAGACTATCACAGTGCAGGTGCATTTATACAGAGACTTGATTACACACAGGTGGATTGTATTTATCATCATTAGTCATTTAGGTCAACATTGGATCATTCAGAGATCCTCACTGAACTTCTGGAGAGAGTTTGCTGCACTGAAAGTAAAGGGGCTGAATAATTTTGCACGCCCAATTTTTCAGTTTTTGATTTGTTAAAAAAGTTTGAAATATCCAATAAATGTCATACCACTTCATGATTGTGTCCCACTTGTTGTTGATTCTCCACAAAAAAATACAGTTTTATATCTTTATGTTTGAAGCCTGAAATGTGGCAAAAGGTCGCAAAGTTCAAGGGGGCCGAATACTTTCGCAAGGCACTGTAAGTAATGATACTATATACTCATTGTTGGGGTGGGATTGGCATGGGGTGTAGGGCTTTTGACCACTTCTTTTGGACTCCTCATGTCTTACTCATTGTTAGCAAAACATTTGGTCCAAATTGGATGCTAGGTACTATAATTATTGAATATTATATACAGTTGAAGTTTACATACACTTAGGTTGGAGTCATTAAAACTCATTTTTCAACAACTCCACAAATTTCTCGTTAACAAACTATGGTTTTGGCGGTAAGGACATCTACTTTGTGCATGACACAAGTCATTTTTCCAACAATTGTTTACAGACAGATTATTTCACTTATAATTCACTGTGTCACAGTTCCAGTGGGTCAGAAGTTTACATTCACTAAGTTGACTGTGCCTTTAAACAGCTTGGTAATTTTCCAGAAAATGTCATGGCTTTAGAAGCTTCTGATAGGCTAATTGACATAATTTGAGTCAATTGAAGGTGTACCTGTGGATTTATTTCAAGGCCTACCTTCAAACTCAGTGCCTCTTTGCTTGACATCATGGGAAAATCAATAGAAATCAGCCAAGACCTCAGAGAATAAATTGTAGACCTCCACAAGTCTGGTTCATCCTTGGGAGCAATTTCCAAACGCCTGAAGGTACTATTTTCATCTGTACAAACAATAGTATGCAAATATAAACACCATGGGACCACGCAGCTGTCATACCGCTCAGGACGGATACGCGTTCTGTCTCCTAGAGAGGAACGTACTTTGGTGCGAAAAGTGCAAATCAATCCCAGAACAACAGCAAAGGACCTTGTGAAGATGCTGGAGGAAACGGGTACAGAAGTATCTATATCCACAGTAAAAGGAGTCCTGTATTGACATAACCTGAAAGGCCGCTAAGTAAGAAGAAGCCACTGATCCAAAACCGCCATAAAAAAGCCAGACTACGGTTTGCAACTGCACATGTGGACAAAGATCGTACTTTTTGGAGAAATGTCCTCTGGTCTGATGAAACAAAAATATAACTGTTTGGCCATACTGACTATCGTTATGTTTGGAGGAAAAAGGGGGAGGCATGCAAGCTGAAGAACACCATCCCAACTGTGAAGCACGGGGGTGGCAGCATCATGTTGTGGGGATGCTTCGCTGCAGGAGGGACTGGTGCACTTCACAAAATGGATGGCCTCATAAGGAAGGGAAATTATGTAGATAAATTGAAGCAACATCTGAAGACATCAGTCAGGAAGTTAAAGCTTGGTCACAAATGGGTCTTCCAAATGGACAATGACCCCAAGCATACTTCCAAAGTTGTGCTAAAATGGCTTAAGGACAACAACGTGAAGGTATTGGAGTGGCCATCACAAAGCCCTGATTTCAATCCTATAGAACATTTGTGGGCAGAACTGAAAAAGCGTGTGCGAGCAAGGAGGCCCACAAATCTGACTCAGTTACACCAGTTCTGTCAGGCGGAATGGGCCAAAATTCACCCAACTTATTGTAAGAAGCTTGTGGAAGGCTACCCAAAAAGTTTGACCCAAGTTAAACAATTTAAAGTCAACGCTACCAAGTACTAATTGAGTGTATGTAAACTTCTGACCCACTGTGACTGTGATGAAAGAAGTAAAAGCTGAAGTAAATAATTCTCTCTACTATTATTCTGACATTTCACATTCTTAAAATAAAGTGATGAACCTTACTGACCTAAGACAGGGAATTTTTACTAGGATAAAATGCCAGGAATTGTGAAAAACGGAGTTTAAATATATTTGGCAAAGGTAAACTTCCGACTTCAACTGTAAATCCTGTAAATAAATATGTCCAATTTGGGTGCAATCAAGTAGCTTAATTTCTCAGAGATCAAATTATATTTCAACAAAATAATGTTTCCGGAATGCTTATGTATCTAACTACAGAAGCTATTTCAGAACAAGTGAACACAGACCCATTCCAATTCCCCGATTGACTGGAAATATCACTGATTGACTGGAAATATCACTATCTACTTTAGGTGATTGAAATCATTTGTCTGTCTCTCAGATCTCTGGCACATTTTTCAGGACAATTTTTTTTCAATGTCTATCGGTGTTAGTCAATTACTATGCTTTCACCAGGGAGTGATACGGGAGTTATAGGGGCCCACTCATTTTAACTCACAGAATAGATGAGAGCAATATGATAGTGCTTTCAGTCAAACTGAAATGAAGGAAAGGAATACAGTGAGATTCACCCAATAATGTGAGTGCTTGGCAGGGGGCTGGGGCCTGCAGTGCAGTGCTGTGTTACTGAATACATGAACCATGATGACACAGCATAAATCCACACACTTCTGCAGTTCAGAGAGCACACACATGCACACGTGCAGCTGGATTACAACATCCTTTCACCCGACCAGCTCAGACCAGGGCCAGGGACACATGCTGGAGGTAGTAGGGTTGTCCTTTTCATTTTTTATTGTCTTTCTTCACTGTTCACTTTTTAGTGCAATTTTTGTACTTGATTACCCCCATAGAATGCAAGTACTCTGAGACCCAGTAAAATGTGTCATAAATGTAAATCAATTAATTGGTAATGTTGTTGAGCATAAACTATGGTCTTCAACACCCTCATCTACACAGATTACGTTATATCTGGCTATGCAGTATTTTGGCTTGCTCCTCATCTTTAAATTTGAGCCTTTCTTTCTCAACATAGAGAGTTGTAGTAGGTCAGTTAAAGTCAACTCCTATTGAAGTATCATTGTTGCACGATCACTTATTTCAGCGTGTTTTGCTTACACACTTTCCTTTGCAAGAAAATAAGTGTGTGTGTGTGTGCTCGAATGTTTCCCTCCCACCAGAGACCAGTCAACAAAGCTGTCTTAGCCCAGAGACGATTGCAATCTCAGTAGTCAGACCTGACAAACTGGTTGTCTTTCTCCTGTCCTGTTATGAGGAAACTGTTCAACATGTCTAATTATAAATATCTAACTTTATGACGGAAGGCACTGGGCAGAATTTAGAGCCTACTGTGTAATAACATGATAATTTGCGTGAGCGTTTGTGTGTTTGTGGAGATTGTTGCATGTTCATTCCTGTGTGGGACTGACAGACCAGCATGTCTGTGTGTTCAGGTGAAATGCATGCTTGGAGTTCAGAGCCTCAACAAATGTCTCTTTCAGAAGCCGCAGCATTGGGTTGCGGTTGAGGTTCAACCAGGACGTTTCCCAAACACACACAGGTTTAGGGTCAGCTTTCCCAACTCCAAATCTAACAGATTTTTTCCATGGTGAGTGTTTTAGCCTAGTTACAACTGGTTAGAGATCAGTGGTTGAGAATGCTAAATTATCAAATAACTTTTAGGTTGCTACCGGCAACAAACTCTATATGTCTGTGTTGACTCTGTGTCACTGAGTGTGTGTGTAGCTCTAGCTCGCGGTCCCCTGCTAAGACGTTGCATGCATCAAATCAAATTCTATTGGTCGCGTACACATATTTAGCAGATTCTATCGCAGGTGTAGCGAAATGCTTATGTTCCTAGCCCAACAGTGCAGTGCCACTGGGCTGCCGAGTGGCGCAGTGGTCTAAGGCATCAATACAGTCCCTGGTTCGAATCCAGGCTGTATCACATCTGGCCGTGATTGGGTGTCCCATAGGACGGCGCACAATTGGCTCAGCATCGTCCGGGTTAGGCCAGGGTAAGCTGTCATTGTGAATAAGAATTTGTTCTTAACTGACTTTCCTAGTTAAAGAAAGGTTTAATAAATTTAATACATTTAACCTTTTATTTAACTAGGCAAGACAGTTAATAACAAATTCTTATTTACAATGAGTGCCTACTGGGGAACAGTGGGATAACCGTCTTCAGGGGCAGAACAACAGATTTCTATCTTGTCAGTTTGGGGATTCGATTCAGCAACCTTTCGGTTACTGTCCCAATGCTCTAACAACTAGGCTATTTAAAAGAAAATGCCTGACGATATAAGCAACCCCCCTCAAAAAGAATAAAGAAATTAAGAAATATCAAATTATTAGAATGAGCAATGTCAGAGTCCTGAATAAAAATATATACATATACAGTTGAAGTCGGAAGTTTACATACACTTAGGTTGGAGTCATTAAATCTCGTTTTTCAGCCACTCCACAGATTCATTGTTAAACTACAGTTTTGGCAAGTCGTTTAGGACATCTACTTTGTGCATGACACAAGTCATTTTTCCAACTATTGTTTAGACAGATTATTTCACTTATAATTCACTATATCACAATTCCAGTGGGTCAGAAGTTTACATTCACTAAGTTGACTGTGCCTTTATACAGCTTGGTAATTTCCCAGAAAATGTCATGGCTTTAAAAGCTTCTGATAGGCTAATTGACATAATTTGAGTCAATTGAAGGTGTACCTGTGGATTTATTTCAAGGCCTACCTTCAAACTCAGTGCCTCTTTGCTTGACATCATGGGAAAATCAATAGAAATCAGCCAAGACCTCAGAGAATGAATTGTAGACCTCCAAGTCTGGTTCATCCTTGGGAGCAATTTCCAAATGCCTGAAGGTACCACGTTCATCTGTACAAACAATAGTACACAAGTATAAACACCATGGGACCACGCAGCTGTCATACCGCTCAGGAAGGAGATGCGTTCTGTCTCCTTGAGATGATCGTACTTTGGTGCGAAAAGTGCAAATCAATCCCAGAACAACAGCAAAGGACCTTGTGAAGATGCTGGAGAAAACCGGTACAAAAGTATCTATATCCACAGTAAAACGAGTCCTATATCGACATAACCTGAAAGGCCGCTCAGCAAGGAAGAAGCTACTGCTCCAAAACCGCCATTAAAAAGCCAGACTACGGTTGCAACTGCACATGGGGACAAAGATCATACTTTTTGGAGAAATGTCCTCTGGTCTGATGAAACAAAAATAGAAATGTTTGGCCATAATGATCATCGTTATGTTTGGGCGAAAAAGGGGGAGGCTTGCAAGCCGAAGAACACCATCCCAAACGTGAAGCACGGGGGTGGCAGCATCATGTTGTGGGGGTGCTTTGCTGCAGGAGGGACTGGTGCATTTTGCAAAATAGATGGCGTCATGAAGGAAAATAATGTGGATATATTGAAGTAACATCTCAAGACATCAGTCAGGAAGTTAAAGCTTGGTTGCAAATGGACAATGACCCCAAGCATACTTCCAAAGTTGTGGAAAAATGTCTTAAGGACAACAAAGTCAAGGTATTGGAGTGGCCATCACAAAGCCCTGACCTCAAACCTATAGAAAATTTGTGGGCAGAACAGAAAAAGTGTGTGCGAGCAAGGAGGCCTACAAACCTGACTCAGTTACACCAGCTCTGTCAGGAGGAATGGGACAAAATTCACCCAATTTATTGTGGGAAGCTTGTGGAAGCCTACCCAAAACGTTTGACCCAAGTTCAACAATTTAAAGGCAATGCTACCAAATACTAATTGAGTGTATGTGAACTTCTGACCCACTGGGAATGTGATGAAATAAATAAAAGCTGAAATAAATCATTCCACTATTACTCTGACATTTCACATTCTTAAAATTAAGTGGTGATCCTAACTGACCTAAGACTGGGAATTTTTACTAGGATTAAATGTCAGGAATTGTGAAACTGAGTTGAAATGTATTTGGCTTGTAAACTTCAACTTTTATTATGTATATGATGGTTTGTATAGACAGTTATTGGCAGTATATGAATAGAAAAGTTGTATACAGCAGTAGTTATACAGGATAAGCCTTGACTAGAATGCAGTTCAAGGACTATATTCACAGAGCAGGCGTCTCTAAGGTACAGGGTAGAGTACCGGGTGGTAGCTGGCTGGTAACAGTGACTAAAGTTCAGGTCAGTGTACTGGGTTGAAGCTGGCTAGTAGTGACTATTTAACAATCTGATGGCCTGGAGATAGGAGCTGTCTCTCGGTCCCAGCTTTGATGCACTTGTACTGTCTCCGCCTTCTAGATGATAGCGGGGGAACAGGCTGTGGCTAGGGGGCAAAGGCGAATTTCTTCAGCCTCCTGAGGTTGATGAAGCTCTGTTGCCGGTTGTGTGCCACATCATTGCCTGTGCCGCGGACGCCAGATTGCTATAACATACAGCATGATGTGGTTAGCTGATATGTAAAATACCTATCCGGCATTTGTAAGATCTGGCATGCGTCACTAATGCCCAGGCAAGAGGAACGCACCCTATGCGTGTACTACTTTCTCTGTTCCAGTGGAGAACACCGTTTACCACAGCCACAAAGTCAAAATTTTATTTATCGTAAGATTTTTGGTCTTAAATTAAGGTTAGGCTTCGACATAAGGTTAGCAGTGTGGATAAGGTTATTGTTAGGTTTAAAATCACATTTAAAGAAGATGCATTGTAGAAATAGGCAGGTATTTGACTGTAGCTGTGGTTACTAGAGAGGACTAGTCACATCCCCACTGATCAGGAACAGCACAGAGGGGAGTATCCTGTGGGCAGAATCCCAGTTGAACCAATCAGAGACCTTCTTTCTGTTTGCTGTTCAACTGCAGATGTGTGGAGCTACTGCTGTTAAGGTGGAACTATGAGGTTACCAATAAAACTACAGTTACAGAGAAAAGTCCTACACCGTTGATCTTTTTGAATTGTTAAGTTATTGAAACACTTTGATTCTTTATAATATTATTACATATTTTATTTGTGAATGCGGTAATGACACATGCTATACATAAAAGGATGACATTCAGCTAGCAGAGAAGACCCATCTACAGGGCCTTCAGAAAGTATTCACACCCCTTGACTTTTTCCATGTTTTGTTACAGCCTGAATTTAAAATAGATTAAATATAGATTTGTTTGTCTCTGGCCTACACACAATACCCAATAATGTCAAAGTAGAATAATGTTTTTTTGAAATGTAATAAAAAATGAAAAGCTGGAATGTCTAGAGTCAATAAGTATTCACCCCTTTGTTGTGTCAAGCCTTAAGTTCGTGGGGGGGATGTCTTAACAAGTTGCATAATAAGTTGCATGGACTTACTCTGTGTGCAGTAATGGTGTTTCACATGATTTTTGATTGACTACCTCATCTCTGTACCCCACACATACAATTATCTATCTGTAAGGTCCCTCAGTCGAGCAGTGGATTTCAAACACAGATTCAACCACAAAGACCAGGGAAGTTTTCCAATGCCTTGCAAAGAAGGGCACCTATTGGTAGATGGATTAATAAAAACATTAAAAACATTGAATACCCTTTTTAGTATGGTGAAGTTATTAATTACACTTTGGATGGTGTATCAATACACCCAGTCAATACAAAGATACAGGCGTTCTTCCTAACTCAGTTGCCGGAGAGGAAGGAAAACTGCTCAGGGATTTCACTATGAGGCCAATGGTGACTTTAAAATAGTTAGAGTTTAATGGCTGTGACAGGAGAGAACTGGAGGATGGTTCAACAACATGATACTTACTCTACAATACTAACCTAATTGACAGAGTGAAAAGAGATGAAGCCTGTACAGAATAATAATATTCCAAAACATGCATCCTGTTTGCAACAAGGCACTGAAATAAAACTGCAGAAAATGAGGCAAAGCAATTCACTTTTACCCTGAATACAGTGTTAAATCCAATACAACAAATTACTTAATACTACTCTCAATATTTTCAAGCATAGTGGTGGCTGCATCGTGATCTGGGTATGCTTGTAATCGTTAAGGACTGAGGAGTTTTTCAGGATAAAAAATAAACTGAATGGAGCAAAGCCCAGGCATAATCCTAGAGGGAAAGCTGGTTCAGTCTGCTTTCCACCATACACTGTGAGTTGACTTCACCTTTTCAGCAGGACAATAACCTAAAACACAAGGCCAAATCTACACTGGAGTTTCTTACCAAGAAGATAGTGAATGTTCCTGAGTGGTCTAGTTAGTTTTTACTTAAATCTACTTGAAAATCTATGGCAAGACCTGAAAATTGTTGTCTTGCAATGATCAACAACCAGTTTGACAGAGCTTGTAGAATTTTGAAAAGAATCATGGAATAATTTTGCACAATCCAGGTGTGGAAAGCTCTTCGAGACGTACCCAGAAAGACCACTGTAATCGCTGCCAAAGGTGCTTCTACAAAGTATTGACTTGGGGGGGTGAATACTTGTGTAAATGAGATATTTCTGTATTTCATGTTCAATACATTTGCAAAAATGCCTAAAAACATGTTTTCACTTTGTCATTATGGGGTGTTTGTAGATGGGTGAGAATGGTATTTTATTTAATCAATTTTGAATTCAGGCTGTAACACAAAATGTGGAATAAGTCAAAGGATATGAATACTTTTTGGGAGGCACTGTACCTTTAACTGAGAACTTGTGACTGTTTCAGATTGAGCAGGGGGTATAGTGATCAGCCCAACCTTAACACTTTCTCTGTCTCTCGCTCTCTCTAGGTGGTATTGCTGGAGGAATAGAGATCTGTATTACATTCCCTACAGAGTATGTGAAGACTCAGCTGCAGCTGGATGAGAAGGCCAACCCTCCCAGATATAAAGGCATTGGTGGGTATCTGTTCCAACAGTTTCTCCCAAACAGGAAAGGGAATTATTTTGTTACTTTTACATGATTTCCTATATTGTTACCAGTAATAGCAGTAACAGTCCATCATTGGCACACATTGAAACAGAGATAGCTGTTTGCAGTAGACCTTACATGGCAGATTAATGAAAAGCCTTGAACCAGGGATCTGTACTAAATGGGTCTACACTTTCCTGAGGGGTGTGTGTGTGTGCCTAGCTGTGTTATCTGTGTGTTTAGAGTCAGTGGACTTTGGTTGGAGTCGCTCCTGAGCAACATGTTTGTCAGTCAGTTCTGAGTTCATACTCATGAACTGTTAACTGTAGAAGCTGCAAGTTGATGTTTGTCATCAGTTCTGCCTTCAGGGTAAAACTCATCGCCTTCTGCTAGATGGGCCGGCTTCAAAGTCAAAATTGTTTAAATTGTAAACATTTATGAAGATTAAAGTTCGCTTTTTTGTCTTAATTTAAGGTTAGGTTAGCAGTGTGGCAAAACCATTTTTTTAAAATGTATTTTATTTAACCTTTATTTAATTAGGCAAGTCAGTTAAGAACAAATTCTTATTTACAATGACTACCCCGGTCAACCCCTAACCCGGACGAAGCTGATCCAATTGTGCGTCGCCCTATGCGGACTCAGCCTGGAATCGAACCAGGGTCTGTAGTGACACGTCAAGCACTGAGATATATTGTCTTAGACCTCTGCGCCACTCGGGATAACATCAGATTTGCTGACTTTGTGGCTGTGCCAGGTAGTAACCACTCTGCAGAGCTGCCTCCAGTACATGAGTCATGACGACAAATGCCAACCTACATAGATGCAAGCACCATGACTGTCACTAACACTTTCCTATATCCATGCATTACTTTTTGGTGATACTATTGAATGTTCCACATGTAACGTGCACAAAACACTATGCACAAAATACCTTAAGCCGAGTTGAAATATCTGCAGTTGACTGTGTATGTTTGTCATTTCTCTCCCTGATTCTCTCTGTCCCTTTTCCTTTCCCTCCCTGTAGTTGACTGTGTGAAGCAGACGGTAGACGGTCATGGGGTGAGGGGTCTGTACAGAGGGCTCAGCTCACTGCTCTATGGCTCCATACCCAAAGCAGCTGTCAGGTACTATACACAGACATACAACCACACTACACCACACACTGTTTATTTGTCTCTGTATATCTTTTCTATGTCCCTGACAACCGCTCTCTCTATCAGGTTTGGTATGTTTGAGTTCCTCAGTAATAAGATGCGTGATGAGAATGGGAAGCTGGACAGTACCCGGGGTCTTTTCTGTGGTCTGGGGGCAGGAATGGCTGAGGCTGTGGTGGTGGTCTGCCCCATGGAGACGGTCAAGGTATGTGTGTCTTAAAATGTTTTAGGAAATCTTAAACAGTTATTTGCATGTGTGTTGGTGTCGATATCAATAAAGATCTGCATATAATTTGAATCCGTGTCGTCCGCTTGTGTCATTTCAGGTAAAGTTCATCCATGACCAGTCGTCAGCCAACCCAAAGTACCGGGGATTTTTCCATGGAGTCAGGGAGATCATCAGAACCGAAGGTAACAGGATGATTGACATTTTTCCATTCATCTAATAGGGGGATCCTGTTTTCTGCTAACAATGCCTGCAGTACCGCCAATTTTTATAACTAATCCAAGATACACCACAGCCTGTCGTTTCCAATGGGAACAAATTAGTCATAGTGGGCAGAACAAGCAAGGAGGGGTGCAGAGCCAAGCACGAGCTAGCGAGATCCTATTGGTGCATTCTAGCATGTATTTGCATATTTCCATTAAGGAACGTCTACTCTGTGATGTGCATGTGCAGTAACTCAATTAGCCCTTGCACTCTTTCTAAACAACTGCATTTTTTCCCTTTGGCAAATGGTAAAATCTACACAACTTCGTCCAGTCTATTCGTAACAGATTCTGGTTTAGGGAACAAAAAACTGTATTGAGATAAAATGTTTCCTCAATGAGAAAATTAGCATTATGTCAGCCAAAATCCATCTCGCTATGTCTTCTCCCACTGCCGGCCACTGGCCTTCCTCTCATCACCATATTTGGTAATGAGTGGAAACACCAAGCGGATGCTTCACACTTATACATCAGGTGAAATATCTGACTCATTGTTCTATCTGTGGTACTGAGTTTGGCCTTGAACTTCCGTGGCTTCAATGAGAGGGGAGTCATTCTCCACTGGTCGAAAGAGACTAGTGAAGGGAGGGGGGAGTAGTTACTGCCATCTGCTGGACAGTTATTTGTTCTGGTCTCACCATAACTGACATGGCCGTTGGATGGTTATTTTATGGTAATTGGACGGAAGATTGTGTGATGGTTATTGGCTGTGTGTTGATGTGTTATGGTGTTGTGCTGTGCTGTCAATATTTCTTCCAGGCCTGAGGGGGACGTACCAGGGTCTGACAGCCACTGTACTGAAACAGGGATCCAACCAGGCCATCCGCTTCTACGTTATGACCTCTCTAAGGAACTGGTACAAAGGTGTGTGTGTGTGTGACCGACTTAGTTTGAATCCTTGTCTCCTGTGTGTATGTGTGTGTTGTTTACCTGTGTGTGTATCCAGAGAGTCTTACTGCTCTGTCTCTCCCTGTCCGTTTCCTAGGTGATGACCCTAACAAGGCCATTAACCCTCTGGTCACGGGAGCATTCGGAGCCTTCGCTGGAGCTGTCAGTGTGTTTGGAAACACTCCTCTTGATGTCATCAAAACCAGGATGCAGGTAGACACTGCCATGATTAATGACCTGGTCACATGCAGTGAATTGTAGATATTTCGCTATACATGTATTGTATCATAATGTTAAGTGAACCCCGCCTGTCTCTTCTCTAACAGGGTCTGGAGGCTCACAAGTACAAAAGCACCCTGGACTGTGCCGTCAAGATCATGAAGCATGAGGGACCTAAAGCGTAAGTATCTCTGTACACACTAACTTTGTGACCTGTCTCATTTTCATCTATCAGACTGATAATGGTATTGACCCTGTCTGCCCTTCGCCTCCTTCCTTCCTTCCTTCATTATTTCCTCCCTTTCTCCCCAGGTTCTATAAGGGTACAGTCCCCAGGCTGGGCAGGGTGTGTATGGACGTAGCTATCGTCTTCATCATCTATGAGGAGGTGGTGAAAGTCCTCAACAAAGTCTGGAAGACTGACTAAGACCACATTTGTGTGACGACCAGCGGAGCAGGGAACGGCCGGGAAGGCCTGTTGACATCATAACTATGGCCTGATTCCAAACCCAATCCTTTTGCCCTTTCCTTAGGTTTACTATGACTAGCAACCTCCTCACAGATCTGACACGACTCTCTGTATTTCATTCCAGAAAGTTGTTCTCTGTCCCCTACCCTTGTTTACTTTTATGGTTGAGTGCACTTCACCTAGGGTGCTATAGGATCCTATCAGGGACACTACTATCATATTGGTTATACCTACTGTCTTTGATCTTCTTAAGATCCGCAAGGGCACAGGGGGTAGGGTGAGGGATTGGGCCTACGTGACTGAAATATGGGAACACTGTCATTCCAGAGAAGTGTCGTAGACGGACGGTGCTTCAGTTCACTAATGGCTATTGTTATCATCTTATGTTATACGTTAACATACTTGACTTAATCAAAAATGAAATGATACTTATAAAACCCCAAATAATGTGATGTAGATCAACAGAAAACACTTGAAATGACAGAGGAGGATCTCGGAGGCTTTTAACTCCAAGGGCCACGGTGTACATTTAACAGGAAATGGTATTACCCGGTGAAATGGGTCTGGTAGAGACCATCGTTTTCCCCTAATAGCAGTATAACAGACATGTCTGTTTGTTCACGGGTCATATGAGTCTTATTGTCCAGGTTTAATGCAGGTCTGAAATGTTTTAGCTGCTTTACATACCTGAGTGCTATTACATCACAATGCCTTATAGATTGTTATATTCAGAGATATCTTTATGGTAGAATGCTATTATGTTTGCGTTCGTAAATTTGTCAGTTATTCTGTTCTGTGGCACATTCAGACCAGAGTGCTCTGAAATCGGAGTAGATAGAGTGAATTTACGAACGCACCCTATATGTAGTAACCATAATTGTTGTGACCATAGAATTAGAACTCAATGTTTAATTGCTATTCATTCTACTAATTCTGTAGTGGTGAATAGCCTGTTTTTGTCAAATACAGAGATGTACATGTCATACAGTATACTCAGACATTCTGCAGAATGCACCAACACTTTTTAAAGTTAATTCCATAAAAACAATGACCAAGATTGAGATGATGCTGGTGAGGGTGATGAACTTTGCAATTGCAAATGTGAAACATCAGAAATATTTACATAATGATTGTTTATTGGGGTGGTTGATTGTTGTATGAAAGTGCCTGCAAGTGTATCTCATGATTGTTTTAGAAATCTGGTATAAGATGTCTAGTGTTACTAATGTCTATAGTTGAATGTCTTATCTGGGTCAGTTCTTCATTGTCATATGATACAATAACTGAATTGTTTTTATTTAATATAGACAGTAACACAGTGCAATGAGGCCTTGCTGAGATGTTTTTATTGGCAAATATGATTAGATGTACTGGTTGACAGTATAGCTCACCAGACACTATCATAATACAGCCTTGAGTAATTCAATGTGATGAGATGTCTCGTAATGTTCCCTGTCAGTTATAGAGTATGTATAAATGTCTTTGATTTACAATTTATGATTACACATTTCCTTGGTAGTGTGGAGGGGGTGGGGACACTGATTTTTATTTAAAGTGACTAGATTTATCTTCAGGGCGGCTCCAGGCACAAGCAGCATAAACTCAGTCCAGCTGTCAATTTACTGTTGAGAATATACACAAGGTGCAAGTTTGAAATTTGGTTGTGCATCAACAATTTTTCTATTATGTCAGTCACTAGCTATGTTTCCATCCAATTGGCGACAGATTTTCATGTGAATATTCTAGAATCTGCATAAATAAAATATGGTCATTTTGGACGGAAAGAAATCAGTGTGATGACGTAGTGCACACAAAATGTACCTTTTCACTTAAGTTTTCATGTACCGAATAAAACGTTTTGTTTCCATAGCATTTTCAACTCTACCGATAGGTTTATCACAAAAACTGTTGCATTAAATAGCGAATGTGCCTGCTTTGGTCTTGAGACATGCTCTCTGACCAACAGCTCACAGCTACTGTTCCTGGGATCCACATAAAACGTACAAATACATGACAGAACAGTAATAGACAAAAACAACGAGATATTTATTTAATAAGATTAGTATTTGTGTAGAATACTATATATACACTGCTCATAAAAATAAAGGGAACACTAAAATAACACATCCTAGATCTGAATGAATGAAATATTCTTATTAAATACTTTTTTCTTTACATAGTTGAATGTGCTGACAACAAAATCACACAAATTATCAATGGAAATCAAATTTATCAACCCATGGAGGTCTGGATTTGGAGTAACACTCAAAATTAAAGTGGAAAACCACACTACAGGCTGATCCAACTTTGATGTAATGTCCTTAAAACAAGTAAAAATGAGGCTCAGTAGTGTGTATGGCCTCCCTACAACGCCTGGGCATGCTCCTGATGAGGTGGCGGATGGTCTCCTGAGGGATCTCCTCCCAGACCTGAACTAAAGCATCCGCCAACTCCTGGACAGTCTGTGGTGCAACGTGGCATTGGTGGATGGAGCGAGACATGATCTCCCAGATGTGCTCAATTGGATTCAGGTCTGGGGAACGGGCGGGCCAGTCTATAGCATCAATGCCTTCCTCTTGCAGGAACTGCTGACACACTCCAGCCACATGAGGTCTAGCATTGTCTTGCATTAGGAGGAACCCAGGGCCAACCGCACCAGCATATGGTCTCACAAGGGGTCTGAGGATCTCATCTCGGTACCTAATGGCAGTCAGGCTACCTCTGGCGAGCACATGGAGGGCTGTGCGGCCCCCCAAAGAAATGCCACCCCACACCATGACTGACCCACCGCCAAACCGGTCATGCTGGAGGATGTTGCAGGCAGCAGAAGGTTCTCCACGGCGTCTCCAGACTCTGTCATGTCTGTCACATGTGCTCAGTGTGAACCTGCTTTCATCTGTGAAGAGCACAGGGCGCCAGTGGCGAATTTGCCAATCTTGGTGTTCTCTGGCAAATGCCAAACGTCCTGCACGGTGTTGGGCTGTAAGCACAACCCCCACCTGTGGACATCGGGCCCTCATACCACCCTCATGGAGTCTGTTTCTGACCGTTTGAGCAGACACATGCACATTTGTGGCCTGCTGGAGGTCATTTTGCAGGGCTCTGGCAGTGCTCCTCCTTGCACAAAGGCGGAGGTAGCGGTCCTGCTGCTGGGTTGTTACCCTCCTACGGCCTCCTCCACGTCTCCTGATGTACTGGCCTGTCTCCTGTTAGCGCCTCCATGCTCTGGACACTACGCTGACAGACACAGCAAACCCTCTTGCCACAGCGCATTGATGTGCCATTCTGGATGAGCTGCACTACCTGAGCCACTTGTGTGGGTTGTAGACTCCGTCTCATGCTACCACTAGAGTGAAAGCACCGCCAGGAAGCATAGGAACTGAGAAGTGGTCTGTGGTCACCACCTGCAGAACCACGCCTTTATTGGGGGTGTCTTGCTAATTGCCTATAATTTCCACCTGTTGTCTATTCCATTTGCACAACAGCATGTGAAATTTATTGTCAGTGTTGCTTCCTAAGTGGACAGTTTGATTTCACAGAAGTGTGATTGACGTGGAGTTACATTGTGTTGTTTAAGTGTTCCCTTTATTTTTTTGAGCAGTGTATATATCTAGTATAGTCTACATGATGAGATTATTATGGATAAGAGCGAGAATATTTTTATTTGTCAAACGGCAGTCAAGCATTGATCATCGTATCACCAGAATTAGACCCTCGATATTTAATGGAAAGGAGCATCAAGCTCATCACCTTGCACTTTCACCACCCTGTGAAGTTCATCTTAACTAATGTCATCTGTAGCCTAATAAACTGCATAGTTTCCCGAGTCGTAGTGGGAGTGTGACTCTAAATTTACTTCGATATGATGGTGGTTATATCAATATTTGGGCATGAAGGCGTTCCATTGACATTTCAAGTAGAATACATTTTACAGACACAAAAAGATCCCACTATGTCGAACGAACAAATTACACCGACACTTCCCGTTTCCAGCTGTCGTGTAAATTTTTTATATGATAAGACTTTACTCACTTGAAAACTGTGGATTGAAACATGGTTAATGACAGTCACTCAATTAGCCATGTCAGATAACAATTGTCAGGTTGGTAAATTAGTCTAACCAGCTATCTGAACTTTTAATAATCATGTCCGAATACCGACCCTACCCAGGGTCCCTGACCTCCAGGCCACCCCCCTCCCCCTGTAGAATTACAGGAAATTTGCTTTAAACTGTTTTAAAAAATGTCTCCACCCCATGGCAAAATTGGTAGAATTATTGGAAATTTGCTGTGAAATTGCAATGTATTTCTCTCTGTCCCATTGCAAAATTAGTAGAATTGCATGAAATGTTTTATAAAATTGTAACATTTTCTCTCCGCTCTATGGCAAAATATGTAGAACTGAAGAAAACTTTAAAACTGCATGTTTTTTTAAACGTTTTTTTTACTCAGTCGAGGTCTCAATTTACTGTTGAGTTAGAATAGTAGAATACAGTAGGTGTAAGTCGAAGTTTGGTTGTGCATCAGCAATTTATCTCTTATGTCAGTCACTGACAGTCACTCAAATCAAATCACATTTTGTGCTGAATACAACAGGTGTAGACCTTACAGTAAAATGCTTACTTATAAGCCCTTAACCAGCAATGCCGTTTTAAGAAAATAGCAACAAAAAAGTCTAGGGAGGGCCTAGACTTGGCACTCTGGTACCGCTTGCCGTGCGGTAGCAAAGAGAACAATCTATGACTAGGGTGGCTGAAGTCGTTGACAATTTGTAGGGCCTTCCTCTGATACCGCCTGGTATAGAGGTCCTGGATGGCAGGAAGCTTGACCCCGGTGATGTTCTTGGCCATACGCGCTACCCTCTGTAGTGCCTTGCGGTTGGAGGCCAAGCAATTGCCATACAAGGCTGTGATGCAACCCGTCATGATGCTCTCAATGGTGCAACTGTAAAAGCTTTTTAGGATCTGATGACCCATGCCAAATCTTTTCAGTCTCCTGAGGGGGAATAGGTTTTGTCGTGCCATCTTCGCGACGGTCTTGGTGTGTTTGGATCATGTTAGTTTGTTGGTGATGTGGATGCCAAGCTCCACTGTTAGCAATTAGCCCCCAAAAGGCAAGAACCGACCCTGTTTATATTTAGCAAAACCTAATAGATGTTTTACATGAAACAAGACATTTGCCACTGTTATGTCTACCCAATGTAAAATACATCCATTTTTGATGCTCTTAGACAAGATCTTGAGTAAGCATGTTTTATTGAAAGATCACGTACACAGTCATTGCAGATTCTATTTGCCTGAAGTGAGACATTTGGAACATTTGCCTTTGGGATTGTGAATATGCCATGTGTGCATTAAAGAGTATAAACGATTGTGTACAAGATGAGTCTGTTTAGCCTGGTTTGAACCCAGGCTGTATCACAACCGGCTGTGATTGGGAATCTCATAGGGAGGCGCACAATTGGCACAGCATCGTCCGGGTTTGGCTGGTGTAGGCCGTCATTGTAAATAACAATTTGTTCTTAACTGACTTGCCTAGTTATTAAATGAAGGTTAAATAAATAAAAACTGAAGCAGCAGTTATCCTCTAGATCCTACCAGCAGAATCCTCCTACCTCACCAGTACCTCCATTAATGTCTTACATTATGAAGATGTTTGTGTGTGACACATATGCCTTGCTTCAGATCTACTTGCGCCATATCTGCACAAAAAAAGGCAAGAACTTGTGGGTGGCTTTTATTTTCACATAAGGTAAGCAGAGAGGAACGGACCTCACTGAGAAACTGCATGTGTCACACCCTGATCTATTTCACCTGTCTTTGTGCTTGTCTCCACCCCCATCCTGCTGCTGCCTATCTTCCCCATTATCCCCAGTGTATTTATACCTGTGTTCTCTGTTGCCAGTTTGTCTTGTCAGGTCTTACCAGTGTAGTTTCCCGGCGCCCTGCTGTCTCAAGTTCTGTTTCCCTGGTTCTGATCATTCTGACTGCCCTGAGCCTGCCTGCCGTTCTGTACCTTATTGACTCTGCCCTGGATTACAGACCTCAGCCTGCCTTTGACCTGTCTTTTGCCTGCCCCCTGTTTCGGTCAATAAACATCTGTGACTCTAGCTGTCTGCATCTGGGTCTTATCCTGAGTTCTGATAGCATGGGTCTACAACAGACCCACGTTTGGAAATTCTGTTTAATTATACATTCCATTAGATGTTTTCTCAAATTCTCCGCTGCACAAGGATCTAGCTTCAGCAAACTAGTCTGTGTTTTTTTGCCAGCTAATTCAAAGCAACGCTAGTGTGTAAATACTAGCTTTGCTAAAAGCTTCTAATAATCCCTCATCGTCAACAAACTGAAAAATATTCATGGTCAACAAACAATCTTTTTTTTAAGTGATTCCTACATTTTTACATTTCTGGTTCTGAACAGACATGATTTGCCATTCAGTTGAGTTCTCAAATTGTTTGAAGTCAAAACCTTTACAATGTTGACATACCCTTAACAACACTTTTTTCTGTTGACCTTGAACTCACGTGCTCGCTGTAGATGATGGTGTCTGCTAGGGTCGTCACTAATTACCACAGCCACAAAGACAAAGAATTATTAAATCTTAATCTTAATTTAAGGTTAGCAGAGTTAAGATTAGGGTAATATTTAAAATCAGATTTTAAGTAGAGAAACTGTAGAAATGGGGAGAGGGGTCCAGCTGCGACATCATCTTTCAGAGCAGGCATCCCTCAGGTTTTCTATGCTGACACATATGGGTTGCACAAATGACATCTCTCAGGAAAAGTAGGGGTTTCGAAAGGAACCATATAAGGGCAAGTGGGGGTTTCGAAAACAACCATATAAGAAGAAGTGGGGGTTTCGAAAGGAACCATATAAGGACAAGTGGGGGTTTCGAAAATAACCATATAAGAAGAAGTGGGGGTTTCGAAAAGGTGCCACTCAAGACGTCGTTTGAATTATCGGACGTTAGTCATGGTCTGCAGAGATGACAGAGAGGAATTTCAGTTATGCAAAAAAAAAGTCTACCAACAGGTAGCGTTGGTAGTAACGTTCCGTTTTTCGCAAATGTAAATGCTAGCTAATGTTAGCTGAATAATTTTTTAAATCTAAGAATGTATTGTCAATAAAGTATTTATTTGTGGGAGGAAGAAAAATATATTAAACAGACCAATGTACATTTTAACTTGCATTTTTATGTAATAATTTCACTAGCAGTTTTAGAGGAACGTAACAATAACAGAAAACAAGTAACAACATAACCATATGAATTAACACAGCAATAGCACAGCCTCCACATAGGCCTATCTGATAGTATTACACTCATTATTTCAGAGCTCACTTTACTTGCATGCAGCATAACAGGCTCTCTAGGGTGGATGTCTCCTCCCTGCCCCTAGTGACTCAACACACTTTATAGCTCAGTTTTGAACTCTGATCGCTAAGTGGAAGTTTCATCATATTGCCTTGAACCCACCTGTCCTTGACTTTTGCTACATATATGTATTTTACAGTCTAGCACTACTTTGACCGTCATGACGGTCACCGTATGCATATTTAACAGTGGAATAGACCATATTGATTTGCAGCAGCCGTCTGTCTGTAAAGCCATGTAGCTTAATATACAGTACACAATTCCAAATAAATCCATTATTATTTTGTTTAGGAGGGTCATACATTTTTTTTTAAATATCTAGACCAAAACTGTTACAGACCTATATCTATTCTACCCTGCCTTTCAAAAGTCTTTGAAAGCCAAGTTAACAAACAGATCACCGACCATTTCGAATCCCACCGTACCTTCTCTGCTATGCAATCTGGTTTCCGAGCTGGTCATGAGTGCACCTCAGCTACACTCAAGGTCCTAAATTATATCATAGCCGCCATCGATAAAAGACATTACTGTGCAGTCGTCTTCATCGACCTGTCCAAGGCTTTCGACTAGGTCAATCACTGCATTCTTATCAGCAGACTCAACAGCCTTGGTTTCTTAAATGACTGCCTCGCCTGGTTCATCAACTACTTCTCAGATAGAGTTTAGTGTGTCAAATCGGAAGGCCTGTTGTCCGGACCTCTGGCAGTCTCTATTGGGGTACCACAGGGTTCAATTCACGGGCCGATTCTTTTCTCTGTATACATCAATGATGTTGCTCTTGCTGCCGGTGATTCTCTGATCCACCTCTACCCAGATGACACCATTCTGTATACTTCTCAAATCAAATCAAATCAAATCAAATTTTATTTGTCACATACACATGGTTAGCAGATGTTAATGCGAGTGTAGCGAAATGCTTGTGCTTCTAGTTCCGACAATGCAGTAATAACGAACAAGTAATCTAACTAACAATTCCAAAAAAACTACTGTCTTATACACAGTGTAAGGGGATAAAGAATATGTACATAAGGATATATGAATGAGTGATGGTACAGAGCAGCATAGGCAAGATACAGTAGATGATATCGAGTACAGTATAGACATATGAGATAAGTATGTAAACCAAGTGGCATAGTTAAAGTGGCTAGTGATACATGTATTACATAAGGATGCAGTCGATGATATAGAGTACAGTATCAACGTATGCATATGAGATGAACAATGTAGGGTAAGTAACATTATATAAGGTAGCATTGTTTAAAGTGGCTAGTGATATATTTACATCATTTCCCATCAATTCCCATGATTAAAGTGGCTGGAGTAGAGTCAGTGTCATTGACAGTGTGTTGGCAGTAGCCACTCAATGTTAGAGGTGGCTGTTTAACAGTCTGATGGCCTTGAGATAGAAGCTGTTTTTCAGTCTCTCGGTCCCAGCTTTGATGCACCTGTACTGACCTCGCCTTCTGGATGACAGCGGGGTGAACAGGCAGTGGCTCGGGTGGTTGATGTCCTTGATGATCTTTATGGCCTTCCTGTAGCATCGGGTGGTGTAGGTGTCCTGGAGGGCAGGTAGTTTGCCCCCGGTGATGCGTTGTGCAGACCTCACTACCCTCTGGAGAGCCTTACGGTTGAGGGCGGTGCAGTTGCCATACCAGGCGGTGATACAGCCCGCCAGGATGCTCTCGATTGTGCATCTGTAGAAGTTTGTGAGTGCTTTTGGTGACAAGCCGAATTTCTTCAGCCTCCTGAGGTTGAAGAGGCGCTGCTGCGCCTTCCTCACGATGCTGTCTGTGTGAGTGGACCAATTCAGTTTGTCTGTGATGTGTATGCCGAGGAACTTAAAACTTGCTACCCTCTCCACTACTGTTCCATCGATGTGGATGGGGGTGTTCCCTCTGCTGTTTCCTGAAGTCCACAATCATCTCCTTAGTTTTGTTGACGTTGAGTGTGAGGTTATTTTCCTGACACCACACTCCGAGGGCCCTCACCTCCTCCCTGTAGGCCGTCTCGTCGTTGTTGGTAATCAAGCCTACCACTGTTGTGTCGTCCGCAAACTTGATGATTGAGTTGGAGGCGTGCATGGCCACGCAGTCGTGGGTGAACAGGGAGTACAGGAGAGGGCTCAGAACGCACCCTTGTGGGGCCCCAGTGTTGAGGATCAGCGGGGAGGAGATGTTGTTGCCTACCCTCACCACCTGGGGGCGGCCCGTCAGGAAGTCCAGTACCCAGTTGCACAGGGCGGGGTCGAGACCCAGGGTCTCGAGCTTGATGACGAGCTTGGAGGGTACTATGGTGTTGAATGCCGAGCTGTAGTCGATGAACAGCATTCTCACATAGGTATTCCTCTTGTCCAGATGGGTTAGGGCAGTGTGCAGTGTGGTTGAGATTGCATCGTCTGTGGACCTATTTGGGCGGTAAGCAAATTGGAGTGGGTCAAGGGTGTCAGGTAGGGTGGAGGTGATATGGTCCTTGACTAGTCTCTCAAAGCACTTCATGATGACGGATGTGAGTGCTACGGGGCGGTAGTCGTTTAGCTCAGTTACCTTAGCTTTCTTGGGAACAGGAACAATGGTGGCCCTCTTGAACTTCTGACCCTTCTTTGGACACTGTGTTGACAAGAGTCCAGACAAGCTTAAATGCCATAACTCTCCTTCCATGGCCTCCAACTGCTCTTAAATGCAAGCAAAACTAAATGCATGCTCTTCAACCCATCGCTGCCTGCACCCCCCGTCTAGCGTCACTACTCTGGACAGTTCTGACTTAGAATATGTAGACAACTACAAATACCTAGGTGTCTGGTTCAACTGTAAACTCTTCTTCCAGACTCACATTAAGCATCTCCAATCCAAAATTAAATCTAGAATTGGCTTCCTATTTCGCAACAAAGCCTCCTTCACTCATGCTGCCAAACATACCCTCGTAAAACTGACTATCCTACCGATCCTTGACTTCGGCGATGTAATTTACAAAATAGCCTCCAACACTCTACTCAGCTAATTGGATGTAGTCACAATGCCATCCGTTTTGTCATCAAAGCCCCATATACTACCCACCACTGCGAACTGTATGCTCTCATTGGCTGGTGTCACGCCCTGACCATAGAGAGTCCTTGTTTCTCTATGGTGTCCGGTGCCAACTGTGCCGGCTCCACGCATCAGGCCTCCAGTGCGCCTCCCCAGTCCGGTACGTCCTTTGCCTCCTCTTCGCAACCGCCCTGGTGTGCATGTCACCAGTCCGGTGCCACCTGTACCGGCTCCACGCAGTAGGCCTCCAGTGCGCATTCACAGTCCAGAGCTTCCGCCGACAGTTCACAGTCCAGAGCTTCCGGCGATGGTTCACAGTCCAGAGCTTCCAGTGACGTTTCACAGTCCGGAACCTCCTGCGACGGTCCACGGTCCGGAACCTCCAATGACGGTCAACGGTCCGGAAACTCCAGCGAGGGTCAACGGTCCAGAGAGTCCAACAACGGTGTCCAGTCCCGCTCCAAGGCCGGAGCCTTCCTCTGCGCCGGTGCCCAGTCCAGGCACGGCACCCAGTCCCGCTCCATGGCAGGAGCCTTCCTCTGCGCCGGTGCCCAGTTCAGGCACAGCGCCCAGTCCCGGTCCATGGCCGGAGCCTTCCTCTGCGCCGGTGCCCAGTTCAGGCACGGCGCCCAGTCCCGCTCCAAGGCCGGAGCCTTCCTCCGCCCCGGTGCCCAATCCCGCTCCATGGCAGGAGCCTTCCTCTGCGCCGGTGCCCAGGCAAGGTGTCCAGTCCCGCTCCAAGGCCGGAGTCTTCCTCTGCGCCGGTGCCCAGTCACCACCGACACTAGTCACCCCCCCTAACCCCCCCATTTGATTTCAGGTTTTGCGGCCGGGGTCTGCACCTTTGGTGGGGTGTTAGATGAATTTAGTTCTTATGTGTTCATTAACTAATTCGATTAAAACACTGTCCATTTCTAAGAATTTGTAAGGTTCATATTTGCATAAAATGGACAGAGACCAGCCATCAAAATTAGCCAATAGCGTTTCTTCTCGAGAGCTCTACCAATCATTTCATGTACATTGGTTTATATACCTCTCATTTCGTCATGAATGTCCCTCCTCTAAGACAATGACAAAGCTGCTTTTCAATTCCATTCCAACACATACATATTGCTTATCATATTCTACCACATGTTACACAATCTACTGCAAGCCCAATGGTTTCTCCCATCCCTGGTTGGGGACCAGACATCCTTCCTGTTGTTAGTTTCACTGTGATCACAAGTTGTCTGTTAACCCTTCCTCTTGGCCTATGTACAAATATTCTTCATCAGACAGGATAGAATTCTATTAGTTATAATTCTACGTTAAATGTATACATCATTTAGTCATTATTGATAAAAATCCTTCAACAGGGGGGTACTGTCACACCCTTGACCATAGAGAGCCCTTGTTTCTCTATGGTGTTGTAGGTCAGGGCGTGACTAGGGGTATTCTAGTATATTATTTTCTATGTTGGTGTTTTGTATGATTCACAATTAGAGGCAGCTGGTAATCATTGTCTCTAATTGGGGATCATATTTAAGTAGATATTTCTCCCACCTGTGTTTGTGGGATATTATTTTGTGTTTTGCCTGTGCACCACGTAGTCACGTTTCGTTGTTCGTTTATTGATTTATTGTTTTTGCTTTAAGTTTCACTTTTGAAATAAATATGTGGAACTCAACCTCCGCTGCGCCTTGGTCCCGTTCTTACGACAACCGTGACAGCTGGCCCTCACTTCATATTGTTCACCAAACCCACTGGCTACAGGTCATCTACAAGTCTTTGCTAGGTAAAGCCCTGCATTATCTCAGCTCACTGGTCACCATAGCAGCACCCACCCGTAGCACGCTCTCAAGCAGGTATATTTCACTGGTCACCCCCAAAGTCAACTCCTCCTTTGTCCGCTTTTCCTTCCAGTTCTCTGCTGCCAATGACTGGAACGAATTGCACAAATCACTGAAGCTGGAGACTTATATCTCCCTCACTAACTTTAAGCATCAGCTGTCAGAGCAGCTCACCAATCATTGCACCTGAACATAGCATATCTGTAAATAGTCCACCCAACTACCTCATCCCCATATTGTTATTTATTTTTTTACTCCTTTGCACCCCAGTACCTCTACTTGCACATCTATCACTCCAGTGTTTAATTGCTAAATTGTAATTATTTTGCCACTATGGCCTATTTTTTGCCTTATCTCCCTAATCTTACTATATTTGCACACACTGTATATAGACTTTTATATTGTGTCTTTGATTGTATGTTTTTTTATCCCTTCTGTAACTCTGTTGTTTGTGTCGCACTGCTTTACTCTATCTTGGCCAAGTCACAGTTGTAAATGAGAATTTGTTCTCAACTGGCCTACCTGGTTAAATAAATAAAAATATCAAAGCTGCAGGCTAAAGTTAAATCTAGACATGGTTGCCTCAATCACTCCTCTTTCGCCTCAGCTGCCAAACTACCCTGATTCAGATGACCTTCCTACCCATGCTAGATTAAGGAAACATAATTTATAGATCGGCAGGTAAGGATGCTCTCGAGCAGCTAGATGTTCTTTACCACTCGGCCATCAGATTTGCCACCAATGCTCCTTATAGGACACATCACTGCACTCTATACCTGTATACCCGTCGCAAGACCCACTGGTTGATGCTTATTTATAAAACCCTCTTAGGCCTCACTCCCCCCTATCTGAGATATCTATTGCAGCCCTCATCCTCCACATAGAACACCCGTTCTGTCAGCCACATTCTGTTAAATGTCCCAAAAGCACACACATCCCTGGGTCGCTCGTCTTTTCAGTTCGCTGCCGCTAACGACTGGAACGAGCTGCAATAAACACTCAAACTGGACAGTTTTATCTCAATCTCTTCATTCAAAGACTCAGTCATGGACAATCTTACTGACAGTTGTGGCTGCTTTGCATGATGTATTGTTGTCTCTACCTTCTTGCCCTTTGTGCTGTTGTCTGTGCCCAATAATGTTTGTACCGTGTTTTGTGCTGCTACCATGTTGTGTTGCTACCATGTTATTGTCATGTTGTGTTGCTACCATGCTGTGTTGTCATGTGTTGCTGCCTTGCTATGTTGTTGTAATTTATTTTAACATAAAAATGCATTCATTTTAGAATGTATTATTTATTATTGATTATACAACAGGTGGGTCTAATCATGGATGCTGATGGGTTAAAACGGCCTTCCAGCCGGTGTCTATTCCACAAATTACCACCCCAATCCCCTGTCTCATCAGCCCAGCCAGGCAATTTATGAACTTGATCTCCACTATAAAAAGCATTTAGACATGATCTCACATTTATTTTAGACTAACATTTAGTTTTCAACAGCGGAGATTTGTATAAACCTTGCTGTCTGTCTCTCCAACATTGTTTCAATATTCAAATTCGATCTCCAGATGTCACCTAGCAATGAACACAAGGGACTCGGGATGAGACAGACAGGCAGGCAGCTTTTCTCAGCCAGTCAAAATCATGAATCAGCATAATTTGTATTTCTATATGAAGAAATGTCAATAGAAAACAGGTAAAACAAAACGAAGTGCAGATAGTTTGCAGTCTTTCCAGCTTCCGTTTGAAGTGATGGTGTTAGCTGTGTTGTTGGCTCTTTCCTCTGAACAAGTGTCCTGATGAGAGAGCACATGTTCTATGCCAGGTGAAATCGCACACCATTAACTCATTGTTATGGATGTATTCAAATAAATGTCACGAGAAAACAGCTTTGAGTAAATGCAAATGCAGTTATGTTGTTATTCTAGCTGCACTGTTTGACGTGAATGTAAGTTAGTTGTAGTTGGCTAGCTAGTAAGGGATAAGAACGTTGCCAGCCAGTATGGAATGAACGACTGGGTCGCGTCCATACAGAACAAAAAGACAACGACTGGGTCGCAACTCTGGCAACTGGACCTATAGAACGAAGGACCAGCCGGCTAGGTTTGCAACCCTAGATTTGTGTCAGGACTATATCTTGTGGAAGGAAGATATAGTATGAATAAATTCATAAAAATTACGTTTTTAATGAAAATATGTAAATCATTGTTTGAATATGTCGGTAACCCGTTGTATGAATGAGATTATGCCCGAGAAGCCGGTGTTTGGAGAATATATTGGCCCATAACAACACCCGTGACAATATATCCTCCAAACACCGGCTTCTCGGACATTATCACTTAAATATTTGAAATAATAATATATAATTGAAATATCAAGTCATTGCGGTTCTAGTAGTTATGGAATTCCAGCGCTTCTAGTGTTAAAATACTCCTTTCGAAACCACCACCTCTTACGTGGTTCGTTTCGAAAGCCCCCACTTTTCCTAAGAGATGCTCTGCACTGAGAGATGACATATCAGTAGGTGGCAGCATAGAGACCCTCCGGGACCCTATTGGAAATAGGCGTGGCTTAGCCATAATTATGACCTTGTGGCTGTGGTAACTAGTGACGGCCGTCTACTAGGCACTAACGTTGGGTGCTAGCTTGTCCACTTCGCAGCGGTAAAAGCTGTATAATGTTCTTACTTTCCGTTTGTCTTGATTCGTAAACATGTCTGCTAAAGGAGTAGGGACGAGGGGTTTTTATTTCAACACTGTATTGTCCCTGGCGCGCTCTTTGGCCGCACACCGCCCAGCACCGATAGATAAGGTGAGTGATGTTATTAGAGTTAACGTAAAGTGAGCGTATGCTAGCTAGCTAGCTATAAGTTGTCTATACAGTTCCGTAAACATACATTTTTTTACAGTATCGCCACAGAATAATATACATTATTTACAAAAAAACTTTCGCTATGGCTAACGTTATATGGCAGTGATATGCGATGCTATCGAAATTAGCTATTAGCTAATTATTCGTTTTCCAAGAGCTGCACACGGCTGTTGGACAGCAATGCTAGCCACTGCAGACGTTCATTCACAAGTAGAGGCCCTTAGTTAATTGGCTTGTAATTTCACACCGGAACACGACACAAAAACTAGGCAGTTTTATATACTGACAACCTAGTTTAATAACTAACAAATCACTTGCTAACTACGCGTTTAGCTATCTGTCCTGTCGATTATGATATATGGTGGATTGTCATTCCATCAGAATGAGGAAGTTGGCATACCCATTAGTTAGCTAGCTCTCAAACCTCAACCAAGGTAACGCCCCCGTTTATTTCTGGTCATTGATTGGTCACTATTTACTTGACTGCATTGTATATTCTTTATTTCAACCATAAGGTCTATGATTTCAACAGACAGTTTGCTCTTTTGCCTTATATCACATTACATCATGTTGATTCAGGTGTTGGTAGGAAAGCTGTATGGGAGGAACTTTCAGCCAAACTTTAGGCAAAAACTGGAAGTCATCAATGATGTTGCTCTGAATGGTCTCTCTGTTTTTAAATTGTGTACAAACGCATATACTGTATATACAGTACCAGTCAAGAGTTTGGACACCTACTCATCAAGGGTTTTTCTTTATTTTCACTATTTTCTACGTTGTAGAACAACAGTGAATACATCA
The DNA here is from genome assembly GCF_018296145.1 of Oncorhynchus tshawytscha. Lineage (NCBI taxonomy): Eukaryota > Metazoa > Chordata > Actinopteri > Salmoniformes > Salmonidae > Oncorhynchus > Oncorhynchus tshawytscha. Next base: position 17,866,499 of record NC_056437.1, read on the forward strand.
GAACTATTAAATAACACATGGAATCATGTAGTAACCAATTTATTCAACAAATCTAAATAAATTTGAGATTCTTCAAAGTCGCCACCCTTTGCCTTGATGACAGCTTGGCACCTTCTTGGCATTCTCTCAACCAGCTTCACATGGAATGCTTTTCCAACAGTCTTGAAGGAGTGCCCACATATGCTGAGCACTTGTTGGCTGCTTTTCCTTCACTCTGCGGTCCAAACCATCTCAATTGTGTTGAGGTCATTCAGAGATCCTCACTGAACTTCTGGAGAGAGTTTGCTGCACTGAAAGTAAAGGGGCTGAATAATTTTGCACGCCCAATTTTTTCAGTTTTTGATTTGTTAAAAATGTTTGAAATATCCAATAAATGTCATTCCACTTCATGATTGTGTCCCACTTGTTGATTCTTCACAAAAAAATACAGTTTTATATCTTTATGTTTGAAGCCTGAAATGTGGCAAAAGGTCGCAAAGTTCAAGGGGGCCGAATACTTTCGCAAGGCACTGTATTATACAGTTGTAGTCGGAAGTTTACATTAACTTAGGTTGGAGTCATTATCGTTTTTCAACCATGCCACAAATTTCTTGTTAACAAACTATACTTTTGGCAAGTCGGTTAGGACATCTACTTTGCATGACACAAAGTCATTTTTCCAACAAATGTTTACAGACAGATTATTTAACTTATTATTCACTGTCACAATTCCAGTGGGTCAGAAGTTTACATACACTAAGTTGATTGTGCCTTTAAACAGCTTGGAAAATTCATGGCTTTAGAAGCTTCTGATAGGCTAATTGACATCATTTGAGTCAATTGGAGGTTTACCTGTGGATGTATTTCAAGGCCTACCTTCAAACTCAGTGCCTCTTTGCTTGACATCATGGGAAAATCAAAAGAAATCAGCCAAGACCTCAGAAAAAAATAGTGTAGATCTCCAAGTCTGGTTCATCCTTGGGAGCAATTTCCAAACGCCTGAAGGTACCACGTTCATCTGTACAAACAATAGTACGCAAGTATAAACACCATGGGACCACGCAGCTGTCATACCGCTCAGGAAGGAGATGTGTTCTATCTCCTAGAGATGAACGTACTTTGGTGCGAAAAGTGCAAATCAATCCCAGAACAACAGCAAAGGACCTTCTGAAGATGCTGGAGTAAACAGGTACAGAAGTATCTATATCCATAGTAAAATGAGTCCTATATCGACATAACCTGAAAGGCTGCTCAGCAAGGAAGAAGTGACTGCTCCAAAACCGCCATAAAAAAAGCCAGGCTACGGTTTGCAACTGCACATAGTGACAGATATCGTACTTTTTGGAGAATGTCCTCTGGTTTGATGAAACAAAAATAGAACTGTTTGGCCTTAATGACCATCGTTATGTTTGGAGGAAAAAGGGGGATGCTTGCAAGCCAAAGAACACCATCCCAACCGTGCTGCAGGAGGGACTGGTGCACTTCACAAAATAGATGGCATCATGAGGAAGGGAAAATGATGTGGATATATTGAAACAACATCTCAAGACATCAGACAGGAAGTTAAAGCTTGGTCACAAATGGGTCTTCCAAATGGACAATGACCCCAAGCATACTTCCAAAGTTGTGGCAAAATGGCTTAAGGACAACAAAGTCAAGGTATTGGAGAAAGCCCTGCCCTCAATCCTATAGAAAATGTGTGGGCAGAACTGAAAGCGTTTGTACGAGCAAGGAGGCCCACAAATCTGACTCAGTTACACCAGCTCTGTCATGAGGAATGGGAAATGATGTAAATATATCACTAGCCACTTTAAACAATGTTACCTTATATAATGTTACTTACCCTACATTATTCATCTCATATGCATACGTATATACTGTACTCTATATCATCGACTGCATCCTTATGTAATACATTTATCACTAGCCACTTTAACTATGCCACTTTGTTTACATACTCATCTCATATGTATATACTGTACTCGATATCATCTACTGTATCTTGCCTATGCTGCTCTGTACCATCACTCATTCATATATCCTTATGTACATATTCTTTATCCCCTTACACTGTGTATAAGACAGTAGTTTTGGAAGTGTTAGTTAGATTACTTGTTGGTTATTACTGCATTGTCGGAACTAGAAGCACAAGCATTTCGCTACACTCGCATTAACATCTGCTAACCATGTGTATGTGACAAATAAAATTTGATTTGATTTGAATGGGCTAAAATTCACCCAAATTATTGTGGGAAGCTTGTGGAAGGCTACCTGGAACATTTGACGCAAGTTAAACAATTTAAAGGCAATGCTACCAAATACTAATTGAGTGTAAACTTCTGACCCACTGGGAATGTGATGAAAGAAATGAAAGCTGAAATAAATCATTCTCTCTACTATTATTCTGACATTTCACATTCTTAAAATAAAGCGGTGATCCTAAACCAGGGAATTTTTACTTAAATTAAATGTCAGGAATTGTGAAACTGAGTTTAAATGTATTTTGCTAAGGTGTATGTAAACTTCCGACTTCAACTGTGGGTGTGACAGTGTGATTTTTATTACTGGATTTGTATCTCTCTCTCTGCTGTGGTGGCGAGTTGACATTTAGGCTGTAATCCTCCTCACTGAGCTTAAAGGCTGATCCCCGTTAGCTAAGCTAATTAATGCTAAGGGCTAGTTGTTTGGCTCCTCGCCTGGAGTGCAGTCACGCTGTCAATGCCATGTTTACTATGCGGTATAGGACTGTCTGTGTTGTTTTTCCTGAAGGCCATGGAATCCAGGGGTACTTTACTATCTTTATCTGTAAAGCTGGAGCAGAGGCAAGCGTTTAGCCTCTTGTGAATGTCAGTTGGCCTTGGTAGAAGTCACCCTAACTGCTAATACAGGGCAAGGTATTTGTGAAGGTTAGGACTGATGGTTTGATTAGTCAGCCGCAAGCCATTTGTTTGCTGTTTATTCTCTGTTTCAGGTCCAAAAGCTCCAATGCATGTGTCCAGTGGACTTCCGAGGGGTGTTCCAGCTGGACGAGAGGAGGAGGGATGCAGTCCTAGCTCTGGGTATCTTCCTGGTCAAGTCTGACCTACAGGTACATTGAACTGGAGCAGCGATGCCTTCTCTCTGACACTGTTAAGGGTTGTATTTATATCCTGCTTTTTATGGGATGGATGTTCCCTGACCTCCTCAGGACTAATAATTGGCTCCTGTCCATGGCACCTTCTGTGCTCCCCTTAGCTGTTTAATGGCCTTTGCTCAGGCGGTTTGTGAATTATGTTTTTATTGTAGCACAAAGACTCTATTGTCCCCTACCTGCTGGGGCTGCTGAAGGGACTTCCCAGAGTCCAGTGGATCGAAGAAAGCTCTGGAAGCAAAGGGCGGGGTAAGGAGAGAGATGCCAGCATTTTGTCTCTCGCACCAGTCAAGATGATGTCTAATTCCACATTTCTGACTGGTTGATGATCTTTCTTCTTGTCCTATAGATATCCTTCCGGTGGCAGAGAACTTCTGCTTCTGTCTGGTCACTCTTCTCTCAGACGTGGCCCAGCGAGATGACACCCTGCGAGGACAGATCTTGGAGGCCGTCATGGACATAATGCAGGTCCTGCTGGACATCTGCTTGAACTCAGAGGGACATGATAAAGGTACCAGCATGCTCTCTGTTCCACCATTTCATGTTCACCAGTGTTTAATGAATATGCTAGTGACTGATTAGTTATCTCGTTGTTGTCTCTTGTCCTCACAAACTTTGATTCAAGTATGTGGAGACGGAATGACAATGAAAAAGGCAGCCTTTCACTTGTCTTTCTTTCTTTGTTCCCCCGTCTCCCTCCCTCCCAAGAATACCTGTGCAGGTACACTGTGCCCTGCTTGTTGGGTGTGGCCCGGGCCTTTGGTCGCTATAGCAACACGGAGGAGCCCCTGCTGTCCAAGCTGTTTCCGCGGGCAGAAGCCCCGCCGGTGTCCACTGGCAATGATGTCGACCCATCACGACGGCGCTCCTTCAACGACTTCCGCTCCATCATGCCTGCTTCGCTGCTCACAGTCTGTCAGGGAGACACCATCAGACGCAAAGGAAGCTCCGTGTCCAGCATATCACAACAGGCACTATTACTATACTAGACCAGTGGTTCCCAACTCCGGTCCTCCAGTACACCCAACAGCACACATTTTGTTGTAGCCCTGGACAGACGTTCCTGATTCAACTAATTGAGGACCTGATGATTAGTTGACAAGTTGATTTAGGTGTACTTGTCTAGGCCTACAACAAAAATGTGTACTGCTGGGAAGCACTGTACTCTACTACTACCACTACACCATAGTACTACCACTAATTCTCATCAGGTATCAGGGAGACACCATAAGATGCAAGGGCTCTTCCTTTACCATATATATATCACTACAGAGAATATAACTGTACTACCATAGCCGGCCACTAGAGGACAAAGGAAGCTCTTATTTGAAATGTCTGAAAATGATCTGTTCCTCTGTCTGTAGGCCAGTCCAGAGAGAGCAGGACTCACCCCCAGCTCCCCAGCTGACCCCTCAGCACAGTACTTTGAAGGTAAGAATATATTGGACAGGTAATATATTTCTGAAGTATTTCAGTTTATTACTAAGTAGCCTGTGTCTCTCCTTTTTTGACTGTCCTTTTCTCCCCCTGCCTCCCTCTCTCTCCAGGCTCCTATCTCCCTGATGGTAGTGCTGTGGACCCAGACTATTACTTCTCCACCATCAGTTCTAGTTTCTCTGTGTCTCCTCTGTTTACTGGCAGTGCCCAGGGAGAGTTTGACGTCCCTCTGGACGTTCTGCGCCAGCTCCTCAACATGGTCAGTACGTGGAATCAGAATGCATAGAACTATAGAATTTAGGATGGGTAGAACATCGTTTATCAGAATTCCTTTCTGAGTGTTCTGTTTGTCTTTTGCAGGTTGAGCAGTTTGTCTCTGAATCCTTTCTGAAAACACTGGATAACACCCTGCAGGAACTTCTGGAGGTAGGTTAATTTTCCATATATTTGAATGAAAGCGCTGTCCTGTGTACTCCTCAATGTGACATCGTGTTTGTTGTGTTCTCTCCCTCTAGTTGAACCCAGGGATGCACCTGCACTATAGGACCTTCAGTGACCCTCTGTATGTGACCATCTTCAAGATGCTCAGAGACACGCTGTACAACCTGAAAGGTAACAAATACACTGCTCTCTCACTTTAACCTTTACTATCTCTAATATACAGAAACCCTCTGCTATGACCTGATTATTCTGAAGCGGTTCAGTAGAGTTTATTAGGTTTTTATTACTGTGCTACTAACATGTTATTGATGTTGGTGTGATGGTGTTCCCAGACCTGCAGACAGGCTATGTGAAGGAGGTTCATGACTTTGTGCTGAAGCAGTTCAGTAGTAGCCAGTCAGAGCTGCAGAGGATCCTACATGATGTAGATCACCTCCACAGTGAACTGAGTCCTCTGAAGCTACGCTGCCAGGCTAACGCTGCCTGTGTCGACCTCATGGTCTGGGCTGTCACTGAGGAGCAGGGTACGAGTGTGTTTGTGTTCAAACCTGTGTGTGTGTGTACTATCCATCCGTGCTCATGTATTGAAAAATATCAGGTCGTGAATTTGGAATGCATTTGCCATGTGTTGAAAAACATTGGGTCGTTAATTTGAATTGAACACCAAACTAACTGTTGTTCATGCGTTTTGTTTTGATCAGGAGCTGAGAACCTGTGTACCAAGCTGTCAGAGAAACTGCAGTCCAAGACGTCCAGTAAAGTTATCATCGCTCACATTCCCCTGCTCGTTTGCTGTCTACAGGTTGGGCCTGTAATGTCTTCATCTGTCTTCACAATACTGTGTTGATAAAATGCCATAATACCAGTATTATCCTACCTAATCACATTTTTCCCGTGTGTGTGTGTGTGTGTGTGTGTGTGTGTGTGTGTAGGGTTTGGGTCGTCTGTGTGAGCGGTTCCCGGTGGTGGCCCACTCTGTCACCACGTCTCTCAGAGACTTCCTGGTGGTCCCCTCACCTGTCCTTGTAAAGCTGTACAAGTACCACAGCCAGAACACCACAGGGACTGGCGAGATCAAGATCCATGTGACCAATGAGCACTCCCAGTCTACGTTCAGTGCTCACGCTAATAAGAAGAGCCAGCCCTCCATGTACGAACAGCTCCGAGACATCTCCATTGACAACATCTGCAGGTGAGGAAAGATCAAATATTGTATGTGAAAGGAGAGATATGAGCTGTGTTTGCATAATTGGTTACCATGGATCAATCTCTTTTCTTCTCCCTCTCTCTTTCTCTGTCTTCCCCTGCTCTCTCTGCCCCTTCCCCCCTCTCTCTGCTTCTCAGGTGTCTGAAGGCAGGTCTGACTATGGACAGTGTTATAGTGGAGGCTTTCCTGGCCAGCCTGTCCAACCGTCTCTACATCTCTCAGGAGAATGACAAGTAAGTATTATTTCATACCTGAGCCCTCCAATATTACCAGTTAGTGTACTTTACTTATTCACAGGCTGGATTACGTCTGAGAAATAACTGTCAATGTTAGCGAGTGAAACCTCAGGTGATCTCGCTAGTTAGACTCTCCTGCAGTGATTGACAGCTGCTCTGACCAGTCCCCAGGTCCGTGGCAATGACTGACAGCCCCTCTGACCAACCCACTGTTTCTCTCTCCCCAAGGGAGGCCCATCTGATCCCGGACCACACCATCAGAGCGCTGGGTCACATCGCGGTGGCTCTGAGGGACACGCCACGCGTCATGGAGCCCATCCTGCAGATCCTACAGCAGAAGTTCTGCCAGCCACCGTCACAGCTAGACGTACTCATTATAGATCAGCTGGGATGCATGGTCATCACTGGGAACGTGAGTCACACACACACACACTTGATCCTGTATACACTTAATTATTTTACCTCTCCCCTCAGCAATATGTCCCTCAGTAAACTCTCCTCTCTCGCTCTCTCTCTTCTGTCAGTAAACTCATCAACCTCTTGCCTCTCAGTAAACTCATCTGTTTCTCTCTCTCCTCACAGCAATATATCTACCAGGAGGTGTGGAACCTGTTCCAGCAGATCAGTGTGAAGGCCTCCTCCATGGTCTACTCCACCAAGGACTACAAGGACCATGGATACAGGTATCCTTAGCCGCTACACCTTTACCCCTATCCCCAATTCCCTACCCATAGCCAGCTCCACGACCCACTCTGCTAAAGACTACTGTGTTAATCTTGCGTGTTCCAGACACTGTTCCCTGGCTGTGATCAATGCATTAGCTAACATAGCTGCCAACCTGGCAACCGAGCAGATGGTTGATGAGTTGCTGGTCAACCTACTGGAGCTGTTTGTCCAGCTAGGACTGGAGGGAAAGAGGGCCAGCGAGAGGGCCTCAGACAAGGGCCCTGCACTGAAGGTAAATTCCGTTTACAGTAGCCATGACTTCTGATAGACCTATAGAGATCAGCAACAACAGGCTTGTGTTAAGGGCCCTACACACTTCATTCAAACTACGCAAACGCAATGTCGTTTTCGCTCCTAGTTCTACGTACTTTTGTGGGTTTCAAATTTGGAAACGGGGGTGGGTAGCGGCCTTTAGAGGTTAACTCTTTTTTTTTTTGTTGACATTTGTTTATTATTTGTATTTGCAGGCGTCGAGCAGTGCTGGAAACCTTGGAGTACTCGTTCCTGTTATTGCTGTGGTATGTGGGTTACCTCTACACATTTTTCACTTTCAACAGTTTGTCCAGTAGTGCCTCTGTGCCCGAGTGTCTATACAGTACTCCGTATATAATCTATACACTTAGTATTGATCGAGATCCCCCTCCTCTCTCTGTGTAGCTGACGAAGCGTCTACCACCCATCAAGGAAGCGAAGCCTCGTCTACAGAAGCTGTTCAGAGACTTCTGGCTCTACTCTGTGGTGATGGGTTTCGCTGTTGAGGGATCAGGTGGCTGTTTAACAATGTTAACTTGTACTACAATATTCCACCAGGATTGGAATACAATATAAAGAATTGACTAAACATGGTTGAAATGGTGGACTAATACCCATCTGATGGAAAGGGAAGTGAGTTATCAGGCTAACAGTCATCCTGCTATGTAGAAGTCTGTAGGTTTATTAAGGGCTTTGTGTGTTGTGCAGGTCTGTGGCCAGAGGAGTGGTATGAGGGAGTGTGTGAGATCGCCACCAAGTCTCCCCTCCTCACCTTCCCCAGTGGAGAACCTCTACGCTCTGAACTACAGTACAACTCTGCCCTGAAGAACGACACCGTCACAGCGGTACAGTACACATGCATGCCCACACAACACGCGTGTGAACAGACATACACACACACAACTGATGTTCTCTGGGTGGGTGGTTGTGTTTTCAGGCGGAGCTGAATGACCTGAGGAGCACCATTATAAACCTGCTAGATCCTCCTCCTGAGGTGTCTGCTCTCATCAACAAACTGGACTTCGCCATGTCTACCTACCTACTGTCTGTCTACAGGCTGGAGTACATGAGGTAAGAAAAAGGAAACCACTTAGGACTATTAAGATGCATCCCTGCTAGACTAGGGCTCTCCAACCCTGTTCCTGGAGAGCTACTGTGCTGCAGGTTTTCACTCCAACCCTGTTCCTGGAGAGCTACTGTGCTGCATTGCTTGCTGTTTGGTGTTTTAGGCTGGATTTCTGTACAGCACTTTGAGATATCAGCTGATGTACGAAGGGCTATGTAAATAAATTTGATTTGATTTTGAGTGTAGCAGTTGGAGAGACCTGGTTTGGAGTGTAGTAGTTGAGGTTAGTTAGTTAAATCTCCTAGTCATTCATATCGTGCCTCCTTGCCAATTCATTTCTCTTCTCTTCTCTCACCAGGATGCTGCGCGTTCTGGACTCTGACCGTTTCTCTTCTCTCACCAGGATGCTGCTGTTTGTTCTGGACTCTGTACAGCACTTTGAGATTCTCTCACCAGAATGCTGCGATTTGATTTTGGACTCTGGAGAGACCTGGTTTCTCTTCTCTCACCAGGATGCTGCGCGTTCTGGACTCTGACCGTTTCTCTTCTCTCACCAGGATGCTGCGCGTTCTGGACTCTGACCGTTTCTCTTCTCTCACCAGGATGCTGCGCGTTCTGGACTCTGACCGTTTCTCTTCTCTCACCAGGATGCTGCGCGTTCTGGACTCTGACCGTTTCTCTTCTCTCACCAGGATGCTGCGCGCTCTGGACTCTGATCGTTTCCAGGTGATGTTCCGCTACTTTGAGGACAGAGCCATCCAGAAGGACAAGTCTGGTGAGCTGCATTACACACGTGGTAGACAGGTGCTGTGCGCATATTTCACGCGCTAGACAGTGAGAGAATGTCTCTTTTTGTCTGTGTCCAGGTATGATGCAGTGTGTGATAGCGGTGGGGGACAAGGTGTTTGAGGTCTTCCTACACATGATGGCTGAGAAGGTAAAGGTCATCGGTCAAAACAGAGAAACTGGGTCTCTAGGAGAAGTCAAGAGCAAACTACCTTCTGTGGAGCGTGTCCTCTACAATGATTGGCTGCCTGAGTGCTGTCTCTGTTTCTCTCCCCAGCCGAAGACTAAAGCCCATGAGGAGGAGTTGGAGCGCCACGCTCAGTTCCTATTGGTCAACTTCAACCACGTCCACAAGAGGATCCGTAGGGTGGCCGACAAATACCTGTCAGGTCTGGCCGAAACGTTCCCTCACCTGCTGTGGAGTGGCCGTGTACTGAAGACGATGCTGGACATCCTGCAGACTCTCTCTCTTTCCCTCAGTGCAGTACGGACACACACTTTCTTTGTCATAACCACCTGCTATTGCTATTCTCTGTGGTCCCTGAAAGGGGTTATTAGACAACGTATTGTGTTCTGATGTGTCGTGTTCCTACCTTGTTATTGCTATTCTCTGTGGTCCCTGAAAGGGGTTATTAGACAACGTATTGTGTTCTGATGTGTCGTGTTCCTACCTTGTTTGCAGGACATCCATAAGGACCAGCCTTACTATGACATCCCAGACACCCCCTACAGGATCACTGTGCCAGACACATACGAGGCCAGAGAGGTAGGAATGTGTGTGTGATACGTGTGTGTGTGTGTTTTCTAAATAATGGTCGATGTTTCTCTGTGGTTGTAGAGCATAGTGAAGGACTTTGCTGCTCGCTGCGGGGAGATCCTGAAGGAGGCCATGAAGTGGGCCCCCTCTGTCACCAAGTCACACCTACAAGTGAGAGACACACGCATACATACACACACACACCGCATTTCGTAAAGGAAAAGCATAGACGGATTGGTTGTTTAGCACCACAACCGATGCGTGTGCAACTATTGTGCAAAACAGACAGGGTTGGCTTGGATTGTTGACAACATGTCAACTTTATTTCCTCCATGTTTATTAAAAACATAAATATATTTGCACAATGAGCACTTGTCTCTCAAACGTCGTTACAGTTGTTACAGTTGTTACAGTTGGTTAGCTAGTGAATTTTAGCCATATTAGCATTGACATGAGATCAGTTAAAACACCTCAAGACATGGCAGCAGCTTGTCATTGTATCTCAGGTATCTCTCCATTAGGAATCACAGCAACTAACGGACTTCTGCCTCATTGAAGCGTGCGCATCGTTTTCGTGACGTTGTCAGCTAACCCATCTTTATGACAACGTGTTGCAGTTGTTCTGCCAAATCATTATTCAAGTAGACAACTAACAAGAGCTTCTTGATTGCCTTTTTGAGGGACTCAAAGTTTCAGATGAATCTTCTCCTATCCCCTGTTTTGTATGTTTTCTCCCTGTTCTCCAGGAGTACCTAAACAAGCATCAGAACTGGGTGTCCGGTCTGTCCCAGCACACTGGCCTGGCCATGGCTACAGAGAGCATCCTGCACTTCGCTGGCTACAACAGACAGAGCACTACACTAGGGGTGAGGAGACAGACGCGCGCACACACACACGCAATTACACACACATACTAACCAAGTTCCGTCATCCGCTCTAGATCACCCAGCTGACAGAAAGGCCAGCCTGTGTGAAGAAGGACTACTCCAACTTCATGGCTTCACTCAACCTGAGAAACCGCTATGCCGGAGAGGTACAGAGAGACACTGCTACAGGTCTAGACAGGACTCCCGCTATCCCGGAGAGGTACAGAGAGACACTGCTACAGGTCTAGACAGGACTCCCGCTATCCCGGAGAGGTACAGAGAGACACTGCTACAGGTCTAGACAGGACTCCCGCTATGCCGGAGAGGTACAGAGAGACACTGCTACAGGTCTAGACAGGACTCCCGCTATCCCGGAGAGGTACAGAGAGACACTGCTACAGGTCTAGACAGGACTCCCGCTATCCCGGAGAGGTACAGAGAGACACTGCTACAGGTCTAGACAGGACTCCCGCTATCCCGGAGAGGTACAGAGAGACACTGCTACAGGTCTAGACAGGACTCCCGCTATCCCGGAGAGGTACAGAGAGACACTGCTACAGGTCTAGACAGGACTCCCGCTATCCCGGAGAGGTACAGAGAGACACTGCTACAGGTCTAGACAGGACTCCCGCTATCCCGGAGAGGTACAGAGAGACACTGCTACAGGTCTAGACAGGACTCCCGCTATCCCGGAGAGGTACAGAGAGACACTGCTACAGGTCTAGACAGGACTCCCGCTATGCCGGAGAGACACTGCTACAGGTCTAGACAGGACTCCCGCTATGCCGGAGAGACACTGCTAGGTCTAGACAGGACTCCCGCTATGCCGGAGAGACACTGCTACAGGTCTAGACAGGACTCCCGCTATGCCGAAGAGACACTGCTACAGGTCTAGACAGGACTCCCGCTATGCCGGAGAGACACTGCTACAGGTCTAGACAGGACTCCCGCTATGCCGGAGAGACACTGCTACAGGTCTAGACAGGACTCCCGCTATGCCGGAGAGACACTGCTACAGGTCTAGACAGGACTCCCGCTATGCCGGAGAGACACTGCTACAGGTCTAGACAGGACTCCGCTATGCCGGAGAGACACTGCTACAGGTCTAGACAGGACTCCCGCTATGCCGGAGAGACACTGCTACAGGTCTACAGGACTCCCGCTATGCCGGAGAGACACTGCTACAGGTCGGAGAGACACTGCTACAGGTCTAGACAGGACTCCCGCTATGCCGGAGAGACACTGCTACAGGTCTAGACAGGACTCCCGCTATGCCGGAGAGACACTGCTACAGGTCTAGACAGGACTCCCGCTATGCCGGAGAGACACTGCTACAGGTCTAGACAGGACTCTACTCACTTCTCCTTTATACACTTTATCATAGTTCTCCTCCTTATTCAACAGAACAATATTGTACTCAGTGGTGTGTGTGTGTGTGTGTGTGTGTGTGTGTGTGTGTGTGTTCGCTCCCTCCAGGTGGCAGGTATGATCCATTTCAGTAAGGCAGTGCGTAGCCAGTCAGACCTGTCCAGGCTGATGGTCAGACAGACGACAGAGGCTCTAGAAGCCCAGAACCCTGAGGCCTTCACTGAGAACATGTTCAAACTGGCAGCACTGCTCATCAGCACTAAAGGTGTGTGCATGTTGAAAAGTGAAGACTTTGATTTGGAATGGAATAAATGTACCAAATAGCCCGTTGATGGATTGCATCGTAAGTATTCACGCCCTGTTTAGATTTTGTTCCGTTACAAAGTGGGATTGAAATACATTTAATAGATGTTTTTTGTTATTGATCTACACAAAATACTCCATAATGTCAAAGGGAAAAGAGAATTCTACACTATTTTTTTATACAAATTAAATAACTGAAGTCTGTAGTTGTTGCATAAGTATTAACCCCTTTGTTTAGGCAAGCCTACACTGTAGCCCTTAAACCTGTCCTACTGAAGTCTTCCCTGTCCTGTAGCCCTTAAACCTGTCCTACTGACGTCTTCCCTGTCCTGTAGCCCTTAAACCTGTCCTACTGACGTCTTCCCTGTCCTGTAGCCCTTAAACCTGTCCTACTGACGTCTTCCCTGTCCTGTAGCCCTTAAACCTGTCCTGTAGCCCTTAAACCTGTCCTACTGACGTCTTCCCTGTCCTGTAGCCCTTAAACCTGTCCTACTGAAGTCTTCCCTGTCCTGTAGCCCTTAAACCTGTCCTACTGACGTCTTCCCTGTCCTGTAGCCCTTAAACCTGTCCTACTGACGTCTTCCCTGTCCTGTAGCCCTTAAACCTGTCCTGTAGCCCTTAAACCTGTCCTACTGACGTCTTCCCTGTCCTGTAGCCCTTAAACCTGTCCTACTGACGTCTTCCCTGTCCTGTAGCCCTTAAACCTGTCCTGTAGCCCTTAAACCTGTCCTGTAGCCCTTAAACCTGTCCTACTGACATCTTCCCTGTCCTGTAGCCCTTAAACCTGTCCTACTGAAGTCTTCCCTGTCCTGTAGCCCTTAAACCTGTCCTACTGACGTCTTCCCTGTCCTGTAGCCCTTAAACCTGTCCTACTGACGTCTTCCCTGTCCTGTAGCCCTTAAACCTGTCCTACTGACGTCTTCCCTGTCCTGTAGCCCTTAAACCTATCCTACTGAAGTCTTCCCTGTCCTGTAGCCCTTAAACCTGTCCTACTGAAGTCTTCCCTGTCCTGTAGCCCTTAAACCTGTCCTACTGAAGTCTTCCCTGTCCTGTAGCCCTTAAACCTGTCCTACTGAAGTCTTCCCTGTCCTGTAGCCCTTAAACCTGTCCTACTGAAGTCTTCCCTGTCCTGTAGCCCTTAAACCTGTCCTACTGACGTCTTCCCTGTCCTGTAGCCCTTAAACCTGTCCTGTCCCTTAAACCTGTCCTACTGACGTCTTCCCTGTCCTGTAGCCCTTAAACCTGTCCTACTGAAGTCTTCCCTGTCCTGTAGCCCTTAAACCTGTCCTACTGAAGTCTTCCCTGTCCTGTAGCCCTTAAACCTGTCCTACTGAAGTCTTCTGTGCTGTAGCTCTCTGTCACCTGTCCTACTGATGTCTTCTCTGTGCTGTAGCTCCCTGCACCTGTCCTACTGAAGTCTTCTGTGTTCTCTCTCTGGGGGGGGGGGTGTAGAATGTGATCCTCAGCTGCTGCACCACCTG